>NC_084981.1:1660000-1950000 GCF_963691925.1 Scomber scombrus
AGTGTTTGATGCACAGTGCATTTTCTATTTTTTGATGATGTAGAACTATAATTTTTTTTATTTCTTTTTTTACCTCTGTGTCACTTCCTGATTTACCATTTGCTGACAGATGGTTGAACAATACATTCCAACCTGTTTCAACCTTATAATTATAAATAGAATGACTTTTGCCCCCATAGGTCTTTTATACAGCAGACTGTGACAAAGCACAGATGTAACAGTATTGATACCAACAGTAAGACAGCGTGTCTGTAAATTGTAATCTAAGGCCTATTGATGATGATTCAGAGTTGCCTCACATTTAATTTACAGCTAATTATAAAGTAACCTATTGATTATGGAGAGTTTTGGACACCGCCATGTTGTCTGTTTCTATTGTAGGTTTTTACTGAAATACTGAATATTTAACAGGCATGTTAAAGATGGTATGACCATGTGCAACCTGCTCTTTATTATATTTGTTCTGTTTCTGCTTTTGTCTCTTTTGTCTCCTCATTGGTTAACCTGCCTAGTGGCCAGTTATTGTTAATATCTAACACTACTACTACTACAGTCTACAGTTAGCCAGTTAGCTGAGCTAGCCGCCGAGTAGCCGCCGAGCTAGCGGCAGAAAGCTCTCAGACATAACGTCCATGTTTCTGGTAGAGGAGGTGACTTTGATTGACAGGTGACACTTGGTAGGGGGCGGGGTTTCAGCGGACTCGGCGGGAGCGTTTGGGAGCAGAAAAAGAGGCTGACTTTTACACAACTTTGAAGCCTAATTTCATATATTTGGCGATTTTTTTTAATCATTCAAATTTGGCAGGGTGGTTAACAACACACTTTTCTGTGGTAAACTCAGAACACATATTTATTCTTATTTTACACAGACTTTAAATTCTTGCTGAGGCTAAGGTATCCTACTTTAACTCCCCTTAGTGAGTTAGGAAACGAATACTGGCATAGAGAAAAAATAAGACATGGTTGACAAATTTGAATAAATATTTTAGACTTGAGACTTGTTGGGCATGGAATTCATTTTTTAAGAACAATTATTTAACCCTCACATACTGTTGATTGTCAAATTTGACCCATTTTTACATTTGAGAGCTGTAAAAACAACCTATACACATTTCATTTAGCTGGACTTTTCCTAATGTGGACCACAGTAATCAAAAATTAAATTTAAATGCTTTTTGTTCATTTTTGTGCAGCTGATACACATTTTAATATATGCAAATGTAAGTTTGAACTCTATTTATTTTTTTATTTAAAAAAAAAATCAGCATTAAAACTATATTATATATATTCTATAAAATCTTCATAAAGTAGTGATTGTGAATGTGATTAAACAAACATTTATTAATGACTGATGGGGGATTTATGAATGTGAATTTGTGACGAGACTAATGAGTCAGAATATGAACAGGATGTAAGGGTTAAATGACACACTCAGAGAGCTTTAGGAGGAAATCATTCTTTGCTGTACATATGCAAGCTGTGATAATTGGTCTTTCCCATTTTAATGGGTTACTATTAATTTAAAAGTTTGGGAGCCAGGAATGTAAGGTATAATGTATGTCTACTTTTATGCCACCAGTCTATAAGATCACTCAGGTCATCAGCTTTAGTTCTAACAGTCAATAGATTTTAGAATGATGAGATTTTCTGGCCTATGCTGCATACAACAGCCTGTCTGTCATCCTGAAGAGTTTCCCTTGCATTATACTGAAGAACTTTCTGTGCCTGAATGCTAATATTTCATCTTGATGTGTTTGTATCTGGTGAGTATTTCTTTGCTGAGCTGGGTTTACAGTATTATTTCAATGTGAGGTTATGTCATCTACATATTGACCATTTCCCCCCGAAAATCCCCCCAAAAAACAAAAAAACTGCCACCAAACATGAAATGCACTGTACATCACAGCAGCTGTGTATAAAAGTGTATTTTGAGGGATTTTTTCCATTAGATGCTTGATTTAAAGATGGAATATTTGATCCTTGTGATGTGCTCTTTTATCGCAAATATTGTCTTGGGCATCATACAACAGCACAAAAAGACTCACCTCATTCAGTGCATGCAGTGAAGCATTCAGTCAGCTATGAATCAAAGTGGATTAGCATTCTCCAGAGACAAGCAGCAAACCAAACCCCTGTTAATGATTAAACCTTAATAGACAGAATTAGGGCTACATTAGAAAGTTTGGTAATGTAGACATTTCTGGAAAAGATCTGGCCTGGTGTGGAAAAGTTGGTGTCAATAACTGATTTAGCAAATAAATCATGATGTCCATGAATCATGTGACCTAAACGTGTGCACTGATGTAGAGACTATAGTGTTCCTCATATTAAAAGTGGGATTTAAGAGACAACATAATTTAGTTTCAGGTAACATAGATTTACATCTGCCTGAAACCTTAAACGTCAGCATGAACATTTTTTTGAGAACAAAACCAAACTGCTCAGAAATGTCTGTTTATTTATGATTGTCATTTTGAACACAATCAACATTTTGAACATTAGAACATATCTGGACATACGTATGATTGATATGACAGCTAAATCAAGGCCAGCAATAGATTATGGCATGAGTTAATGAGGTACTGTGCAGCAACGGGATATGATGAATATTTTATTGCTGGCAAGGTTCCAAAAACAATCTCTCATGGCAACGTCAAATCCAGGCAGAGCAAAACGTAAAGCTTTGTCAAAGAGCAGCAGCATTTAATGGATCAAGCTCTACACCAGTCAGTCCATACATTTCTTCAACGCTGGGTCACTTGGTAGAGTTAATGAGGTTAGCTTAATGAGCATGGCCATTCCTTAACAAAAGATGCTTGTGGGTAAAATGTTCTGTAGTTCTTGATAAAAAATAAGATCTCCATTGTCTAAGCAGGTTACTTTTCTCTTCATAAATCAATGAGGCAATGTGACGGTTGCAGCAGCATGCCTTAAGGGTGAGCAGCAATATTTCCATCCAACACTATGAGTTGTATACTTTGCCTCAGATTAGAAGACAACTATTCTACAAACACTACAGTTAATACACAGAGCCTGACAGTCATAAAGCAGGAAGTAGCTTCCTGTAAAATTTAGCAAAACTATTTACAAAGAACTGAAACCAGAAAGAATATACAAGAAGTTAAAACATAGAAATGGTACTTTCCTGCTGTACAACATAATATTTAGTTTCCAGGATCTTTCATGCCTGAACTTTAAAGCTTCAAATGGTTAGGAGATCTTGGTTGAGACCCTCCTCCATGACATGTGTTTGGTTTGAAGATGTTAACAGCAAACTGTGATTGTCTGGAACAACTGATTCCTCATAAACTATGAAAACCCAAACTAAAAAGACTGAATTTAAGGCTGTCCCCTTTATAACCGATTATCACACCACTGAGTGGTTTGATTATAATGTCTGTTCAAAAACATTGCTATCATCTGCACCCCCTTTAAAAAAAACCTACCACTCAAATTTGTATCATTTCTGTAATATTACAAGACTAAAAGACCCACTAGCAGACCCCAGTGGCTGCAATGGCAATTACATCCAAATTAAGACGTCAGGTGGAAAAATTAACATGAAGCATTTACAGTTTAAGTTTGTCCTGAGGTTGACAACTTAGCTGATTTTGGCAGCAAAGGAAATTATTATTATTCAATTAATTCAATTCAATGTTTTGCAATTTGGCCTTTTTTTCCAAACAAGGTGTCAAGGAACGTGTTGTTGAGGGAATAAAGAAGTTGCCAAAATAGCCATTGTGGGGTCTGTAGCAAATTATAATTGAATTAAATTAAGAATAAAATAAAATAAAATAAAATAAAATAAAAACCAAAAACTGATCATTTAATAAACTGTCCATAATGTATTGAAAATGTATGGGTATAACTTTTTGCACAATGTTTTGAGCAGTATGGGTATCATCATTTAAGCCTTTAATGCTTCTGGACCCTTGATGTGCCATTTCATAAGGACCCTAACTACTTTGAAATCCTAGTGCCAAAATTCTGACATCCCTCACTGGCTTCCCACCATCTGCCAGAAACTGAACCCAGGCTTCTGCCACAACAATTTTAAACCCATGTTTGTGGGATATCCTTGGATATCCACCACAAAATGTAATATATTATTACAATATAAACATAAATGTTATCAATATAGTGTTACAATATAGGCAGGATATTACATTATCAGTATCAAATAAATAATCTGCACTTATTATGTTATGGGCATTTGATAAACTCTGTTTGTAAGGGATCCATATCAAACTTCATCTAAATCTGGCAACTATCAACCAACATTTCCATCCTATGCTGCTGCTAAGGAGACAGAAATTATCTTATCTAACACAGTGACAGCCCTAAATATGATCTTAGAGGTTTGCATGTTCATCAGTACAATATGAGCACATGACCAAAAATTCAAAGTGCAGACGTTAAACAGCTTTCTGTCACTGTGTGAACATTTACTAAAATATTAACTAATATATATGCAGTGCTTGTCCATGTTTGTTTTTAACACTTTATCACAAAGAGGAGAGTTCAACTAAGACTTTCCAAATGCTAACACATAATCTTTCCAGCCCCACAACTCAGTGCAGCATGGTCTATTACAACAGAACAAAACAACACAGTACAATAAGTTAATAAGCATGATCCACTTCACATTATGCACAAATATCATGCATATGTAGCCACATTATATTTTTTCCTTATCCAATCATATTAAAATAATGCATATATATAAAAATCCAATACATAAACATTATCATACGTATTAAAATAAACAATCTGTACAAACATTTGCCAAATATTTTTAGGATTTTTAATTTTTTTCTATGTATAACAGAATACAGAAAAAGTAAAAAAATAAATATCCTATGTACAATCACACAAGCCATTCCAAAGTTATCGTCACTGCAAGGAGAAAGCAAAATATCGTATGTTAGTTCAAACAATGTTTTTGGTGAAGTTAGCAAAAAATGTGAGCTGCCGGAGTTAGGCAGACAGCAACACAATATCACACTCTCCTACTTACTTTATTCCAACATCCTGGTACAGGTAAGCCATCGTCTCCCTGGAAAAACAACAACAATGTGAAGTGAAAAATTCTGTGCGCTTCAGAGATGAACAAGATCATCATGCAAGTGTGAAGAAACATACAGAATAGCATAAATATGCATACAAAAGCAGTTGCTGATTATTTTTTACTAACTGTTGAAATTAGTATTCTCCATTGAGTATTGATGGTTCTGGAAGTCTCATTTCTTTTCTCATAGACAACGTTTGATGACTGGCAGTTGGATGGGCATAAAATTCAACTCACAGTCGAATCATCATGATCAAATGGTAATGAGGGTTCTTTACTAAGGAGTCATGTATAACTACCACCCAAAATATGCGTTTTGCTTAGATGCATCCAATCACCAAGTTTAAAATCCTTTATTCCACTAACAGTGAGTAGATGCTAAAATATTCTTTGTAGAAACTTGACAAAAGATTCAGTGTAAATCAATTCACTTTAATATTCTGCATAATTTTTGGATGAATTTGACAACTATGGCAGGATTACTTTTATTCAATTGCCACACCAAAACTTTTGGAATTTTCTACATCTCTAATTTGTCCCCTTGACTGGCTTCATTCCCATAGCAACATGGGTATTCAAAGATATAATACAAGCATGGTTTCGGTGATTATCAAATTGTCCAGGGGACTACTGTGTTTCTATGTTAAGGATGATTAAAGCTATTGTTTTCAGTGAGAAAAATTACTTCCAGAACCAGTGGATCCCCGACTATGCGACTCTGTATCATATTTAAAACCAAGAATTCATCATCTTATTAATACAGTATACACATCAGATCATAACAGAAACGATCAGCAGCCTCTATCATTTTACATTGTGTCACTGAGTTGGATTTGAGTTTGAGTTTCTGGGAAAGACAGACTATAAAAAGAGACCAATGAACCAACACAGTGGTAGTAAAGAAAGGACCTTCAAAAGAAACTGTCTATAGTGTTGAGATGGTCCCATTAACAGGCTAGTACCGATCATCCTCAACATGGCCTTATTTTTTCAGTAACTATGTCAAGGTTTCACCCTTCAATTGACCGAGATGTGTTGATGCCTCATGTAGCCTTACCTGTGAAGATGAAAATCCGAAATTAGAATCTATCTTGTTGATCTCTTTCTCCAGATTTCTGAATCATAAGCAAGGTACCTTCCAATACCATATCTAACCAACAATGATTGAATAGTAACACCAGACTATACCTCTCAAACTGGGACCTCGTCTACAAAGTGGATCCAATGGAAATAAAAGCAGAACCAATGGCAATGGAAACACATGAAGTTGACTTTAAGTTGCAGCTAGTGTGCAGCAATGATGCTACCCAGGGAATACCATGACTCTGGCTTTCTTCATAATGTTATTTTCACAACCTGTGGTATTCTGATGCCTTGAAGATGGAAAAATCGGTGCTCCATGCAATAGAGGACAAGGGAAACAAGGATTATTGAACAAAGTTCGTAGTGTTTGTGAGTATAAAGGCTTAAGATTGAGATGATTGATCATATTAGTCACAATAAGAGAGCTGCATGTTAATAATAGAACTTGTTTATAATGTAGTGACAAGTAAGTATGATGAAATGCTTGGAAAGTGGTTTTTCCATTAAAATTCTACAGGTGGTGAGTGGGAAAAGATCTATCAGTGTTATTGGGTGAGTCAAAACAGTGACTAACAGCAGTAATTACATTTTAACCTCCATGCAGTTATGAATCTAGTTTAAATGAATCTACCGAGCAACATTTGACAGCCTGTGGTTAGGGGTAGCTAAAGGCATGCTTGGAAAGTGAAGGAAAAGAGAGAGCACCATACCACAGGGCAAGGGGCATCCAGCCCGTCCAGGCCTGGCAAGCCTGGTTCACCTTTCTCTCCCTTAAAGCCTCGGAAACCCTGTTTATGAAATCAACCGTTTAAAAACCAGTTTTGCAGCTCATTGACAGCAGAGGAGTGTTTGTCCTCCACTGCTTGACGGCAGGAGGATCTGCACAGCTGTCCATTGGGTGGCTGGATGCAGGTTACCTAAACATGCAGGCAACCTGGGACTTACAGGAACTGGGCTTACTGAGATCAGTTTACAAAATGTCTTCTGTCTAGAATATAATGAGAAAATGTTTCTTTGACAGAAACGTATACTTTAGGATGAATGTGGACCCAAACCCATTTGTAGTGGGTTACAAATTGTGTTGGGATCAGGTTGATTGTGTCATTATCTGGCATCTGGTATTTGATGAGGATGCTTCATGGGCTCCTTCTTTAGAGGTTTTCTGGATGTCCAAATGGATGGATACACAGTGGAAACCCAGGACAGGTCTCAAATGTGATTGTAGATGTGGGTCCAGTGTGTCTAGGTCTTAAAACCATGGGTGTGGGTATTTGTTGAATTTAAGTTTGATTCTCTTCAGTTTGTCCACAATGTTTAATGTGAAGGACAGGGTTGAAGAGCTGAAATAATCATGAGAACATTCTTTTGTGTCATTGAAACTGATCAGAAATAGCTGCCTGGTTCCTGTGCGTCTCGTTCCTGGGGAAGAAATGTTCCTCAGACAGAGTTCTGGTCTGAAGTCCATGCAAGTCATTTTTAACCTGATCTTAATTTATATATTAATCTGTACAGCATAGCCTTGTCATTCTGCTTTGCTAAATTCCCTCTGTATATCTCTGACTGCAGTGGACATTTGACCAGACTCTTCCTGAGGTTGATTAGAACCACTGAATACCAGAGCCAAAAGGAAGTTGACTACAGAATACAAAAGCTTTACAGAAACTGAAGCTCTGTGGGATTATGTTGCATTCTAAACTAGTGCTCCTTCCCTTTGGCTCTTGGTTACACATCAGAATACTGACATACCAACGGACAGGGGGCATCTAATCCAGGTGCTCCTTGGTCTCCCTTATCCCCTTTGGCCCCCCTGTTGCCTTTCTTGCCCCTCTCTCCCTGCAAACAACAGCGTATTAAAAAAAGACAAACTTTAGTCCTCCTCATTAAGCCACACATGAAGCAAATGTTTGGTTTCTGAACGATTTCATCTGTCTGGGGCTCTAAGTTATGTGTTATTTAGACAATATGAGCAATAAGTTACTTTAATTCACTACTGGGTTTGGTGTGCTTTTTGCTATTTTCATAATACTATGTAATTCTGTCATGATAATTTAATGGAAGGGGAAGGTAAGTAGTAGGTGTTAGGAAAGAGGGATAAAAGCCTGTGTATTGGTGAGAAGGTTCCCTTTCAAGCCTCTTACCAAGGACTATCAACAATTACTGGTTGTTGCAGTATTTCAGCAATGTACTGAAACTATTCCAGTCGAATCATCATTACAAATGAAATTACAAAATCTGGTTCATTGAAAAAAAGTCAAAAGTTTATGTGCAAGCCTTTAGGAGAGTGTTGTACTACATGTCTCCAAACACTGTGGTTTGGGGACATTTAATAAAGATCCTAAGTGATACTTCAGGGTTCTGTTCCATAAGTATGAGAGTAAGTATCTTTTTAAAGGCATTTAACAAAGCCCATTTCCCAGAAGTCTTAGAACTAGACCATCACCAGCTTGATAAAAATGAGCGTCCGCAGATAATCTTAACATAGTGGTAGTAGCATATAGATGTTGGAAAGACACCAAACAAAAGGGTTGGTGGATATAATGAATAAGACAATGTGTATCAATGACACATGCTTCTGCACTGATCTGCACTGAATCTTCATGTACTTCAAATGCAAAAACCTTTAGTAACTTTAGTAACTTTAGACTAATGTGAAACCGGACCATAGTAAGATCTTAGAACCCCTTCTCACCAAGGCTGGACTGAATCAAGAGTAAGAAAATACACTTTATGTTTATGGAATATGAAAGAAAGAATAATATGCTTCCTGAATACAATGTTCTCCCAGTGCTGTCTTCACATCACCTGTACAACTCAAGTTACATTTTAGTCTGTGTCAGATAGCTTGAATGCAAAGCTCAGCTATTAGTACTGCTAGTAACAGAGGCTCACAGAGAAATGGAACAATTCTCTGGAAAGTTGTTGTACCACCTGGAACCCTGCAAGAGGTTTTTAGCAGTGTTGAAGTTATGACAAGACTACAAATATGCAACCCAGTTTAACATCAAAATGTGTAATAGGTTCACAGCGCAAAACGTATTTGTTTCACAATAATGGCTCTAAAATTGTGAGATGCCCGAATGTTTAAAAAAAAAGATATTTTCTTGTCTTTTACTCTCAGTGGAAAATGCAATATTTTAAAATAGTTTTGGCATTAAAATTATTTTCATACCATTATTAGCAAGAAATGTGCATTTTATTTACTAACATATTGGTAAGCATTTAAAGGGGCAATTCAAATTTTACAATCTTGTCTTTTCTGGGTTGCACCACCAACATGTGGTTTCAGGAATTGCATTGTCCATAGGAATCACCATAGTAACGACAGAAAGCCTGCAAAAATCTTCATAATAACTGACAAACTAAACAAACATTCATTGAACAAAGATTATGAAAATAAAATGCACATTTCTTGCTGAAAAAAAGTTGAACAAAACCATTTAAATGTTGAAACTATTTTAAAATATTGCATTTTTTCACTGAGAATAAAAGCAATTTTTCTCATTTGAGCAGACGGAAACTCTACAGTCACGTGACAATAGAAAATAATAGAGCTGATATTGTGAAATGGAATGTGTTTTGCACTGTGGAACAACATAGCTATTACATATTATGATATGAGAATGGGTTGAATAACGTAAGTGAACTGTAGAAAAGTTAAGTCACTGGTTGCATGTTGAAAAACTCACTGTGCATACATTAAACTGTGTCTTAAAATGATCATCTCAGAAGCAAAATGTATGCTTGAGTCCACATGTAGCATATGACAACATTTTGACAGTGATGGGAGAGAATTGCTTGTCACTTTGGGGTATGGGGAAAGGGATCAGGCATGGAAGGACTACATGAGGGCTTGCAAGGAATAGGTACTGTTAAGTAGGAGTAGGATCAAAGAGGAGGTGTAAGAGGAGGAAGATTAACCCAGGACTACATTAGAATGCAGGAGGAGGAGGAGGAGCAGGAGGCCAAGGTTTGTGAGAGGGAGAGAGGGCAACCCCGGCAATAAAAAGAGCCACGGGCCACAGAGCAAGGTGGAGGGAAGGAAAAGGGGATAGGAAGACCTGCGGAAACAAAGGAAGACAGGACAAAGAGTAAAAACACCAACACTATCCCATAGCTTTGTCTTCAACACATTCCACTGAGCTGTAACATGTATGTTTATCTGCAGTACTTTCTTGTGAATGTAGCAGCTATACATTCAAATATCGCACATTTTCCAATAGAGCTCAGTAGAACGTGTTGAGAGAGCTAATGAAATGTGAAGACTTAAAAGATGGGAGTGAAAATATTAAAAGAGTCACATGTTAATGGGAGGGAAACATTCTCTTAGAGGAAGGGTATGTGGACATTACAAACAGATTATCTAATATACAGCAACCTGGACATGAAGTACATTTTTACCCAATACTGTATCATTTTGCAGGGCTCTGTTGTCATTCTTTGCAAATAAAAAGAATAGTTCAAGAACAAAGTGAGCTGAGAGGATTGATATCAATCTTGTGTCATTGTGTTAGTAAGGACATGGTTAGCCTATCTTAGCATTAGGACTGTGACATTGTTAGAAACAGTTAAGCTGGCTCAGTCCAAAGTAAAAAAAATATGCCTACTAACAGCATGGATGTATAAAGAGAACCAGATACAGGGCTGGAGATGGGGCCCTTTTCATTTATATCAAGGTTGCACAGTGGTGCAGAAAAGAAATACAGGGGCAGGGGTAGTGTGGGTGGGCTGGGTGGATGAAGTGAAAGATAATATTTTACCCAAGTTGACAACCATACTCATTACTGTAGGTGCAATCAAAAAGCCAATAAGTGCTTTATTAATCCAGGCATAAACATGTAGAGAAGCAATATTTTCAGCTGCTTTGCTTTATGTATTGGGTAACTTGGGTAATGTCAAATACAAAACTCCATGTATATGACAGTCCTTCATAATAAAGGTTGAGGGTCATGGAAAATACAGGAAAATGGGAG
Organism: Scomber scombrus; assembly: GCF_963691925.1. Taxonomy (NCBI): domain Eukaryota; kingdom Metazoa; phylum Chordata; class Actinopteri; order Scombriformes; family Scombridae; genus Scomber; species Scomber scombrus. Next base: position 1,671,122 of record NC_084981.1, read on the forward strand.
CACAGTAGGAGAGGGGGAGTGACCTAAACTCACGACCATTTTTACATTTCCGATTGTGCATGGACGAAATGATTGAGCTTTAGATGTGTTAGAAGGTGTTAGAAGGCTAGCTGTTTCCATCTGCTTCAATTATTTATGTTAAGCTACCTGACTCCAGCTCTGTACTTAACACACAGATAGATTGATATCTACCCTCTTATCTCACTCTCAGGAAGAAAGCAAATAAGAGTACTTTACAAAATGTTGAACTCTTCCTTTAATAACTAAAATAAACCAAATAGTAAGCTGTAACTTAAGTATAAACTGAATCTACATTATGGAATCACATCAAAGATGATAAGGCTAGGGAAATGGTTGAGGCAGAGATAGCTGTCCCCAAGGTCACTTATTAACAAAATTATGGGTTTAATATTATTAAGATAATTATTCATTTCCTCTGATCTGTTCAAATGTATTCTGAAGTGTATCAGTGACCATCAGGATCACAACAAAGCCACTGCAAAAAAATTACATTTGCCTCAGAAATGCTAAAGACTTTTTGACGTGAATTATTCAGAATCATTAAAAAAAAAAAAAATCAAAGCAAACTATCAGACTCATCTGGCTTTCTTTTCATGCATGATATCAAAGAGAACATTTGATTTATGGATATGCAGCTCTTTAATTCACATCTACTTGAGTGCATCATTGAAGCCATCACCACTCTGCTCAGGTGACCTTTTAAGGCCCCACAGGGTTTAAACAAAACAATAATAGCAGAGGTTAAATAATGCTGTGGATGCAATTAGCAGCCTATGTTGAAATATGACTCCTAAAGATTAGTGGTCTGTGTGTGATCCACAACTGGTATACAAAGTGTGCCCATTAGCAAGAATCATGTCCCTGGTTCTGCTACTGTCATAGCTTGCTAAACATAACAGGTATTGTCTTACCCGATTCCCTTTGAGTCCTTGTGGTCCTACTAAACCCTGCAATAAAAAAAGGGGGGGAAAGAAAGTAAAAACATAATGCATTTTCATTTAATGTAATATTTGAATGAAATACATATAAACACATATAGGGATCTGTTTGGTTGAGGGTTAATTCATTTGATTGAGTCACCCAAAATATTAAATGAATGGAAATCTTTGGTGTAATTTCCCAAAATGTTGGACACTTCATTTAGAACTCTGTATCAACCAGCTTTGATGGATTTGAGGCACTGACTTGATTATATTGTCTTTGAATAATAGGTCTCTGTTTGAGGCCCTAAATGTAAATTGATTCAGTTGCAACATTTTGATACTGTACATGATGAGGATGTCAGCATGGTAACCACGGCAACCTCACAGTAAAACTAAAAACTACGCTTGTCTGATACACACCACCATGAAGGTGATGGGGATAAATAAATACCAGCCCCTCCAGTCCATACAGTATATGAGCAGTCTGTTCTGAGGCAAGCTCAGAGGATAATGACCGACCCATCACATATCCTCCACACAGAATATGAGCTCTTGCCCTCTGGCAGACGACACAGAGTCCCCCATTGTAAACTTTAAAAAATTATTTATGCCTATCTCAATCAAACTTTTAAATAATTCTGCTTGAGGCTGTAATAATTGTGCAGTGGTCTCATGGTGTTTTATTATGGGGTGTATGCAATATGTTATATGCAATGTGTTTTTGTGTTTTTACCATGGGGTGACTGCAATATTTTGTTATGTGTAATTTATTATTGTGATTGAAACAGCTGATGCTGTTTTGTTCATATGTTGACTGCTCTAACTGTGGAGGCATTCATGCATGCAGCACTGTGTCCAAGACAAATTTCCAGATGGGGACAATAAACTATATCGTAAATCGTAAATGATAAAGAAGATATCCTCTTTTTTACCCTCTTATGAACTAGATTGTGAATGGAATGTTCAACTTGCACATATAAACAAATCCGAATGATCATTATTATTTGATTTTAACATAAAGTTTATTTAATGACACTAGATTTTTGCAAACATTGTGCTTCTACTCAACTCATCCTTGCTAAAGTGTTTTATTTGTTATAAGTAGGTTGCTTTCAGTGAGATAAAAGTAACTTCCTTGTTGTGGTTTAATGTTTATTAAATTTGAGTGACAGACTTACAGGGATGCCCTGAGGCCCGATTGGTCCTGGTAATCCTCCATCTCCTTTTTCACCCTGTAGTGACAAGATAAAATCCAAAGTGTTTATTCTTCTGAGACTATACAGTACTTGTATGTACATATACTGTATACACACAGATACTCACTCTTTCTCCCTTTGGTCCTGCTGGCCCTGGAACACCTGCTGGTCCTATTAGACCCTTTAAAACAAAAATGGAAAATAAGTGTCCGTCATCAGATACAAACAGGAAACTGCAAGAGACAATATCATGAAATGCCTCAAATCAGTACATCAACAAGCTTTCTGGAGGACATGAATAAGTGTAATGAAATGTAACATCATGGGCCATTTATACCAAATTGTAACTAATCTTGAAAGACAGGTAATGTTTACACTGTAATTTTCTGTCCTCACAGCTGTGGCATTAACACACCAAGCTTGTTGAACTACTGTCCAAACTGTTAAAAAGGAAGGAAAACGAATAAAATGTCATCAGCTGCAGTTCTCTTTCTGAGTAGCAGTCAGGATTGGAGAGAAAGACCTTGCATCTCAGGCATATCCAGCAGGTACAGTGCTGTATGGAATAACTGTCCAAATGAACTGTAGGACATGTCAACATGCAGCATGGGCATCTCTGCATGCTCCTTTTGGATAGTTCTTACAGTAGCAAGAGCAGCTTTGCAGCCTGCTGCTGGTACAGGATCATGAGGCAGGAGACTGTTGAGGCAGGATTAAGGACTGTGGATTTACACTGTCATTGTCTCGAATACGAGACAGCATTTAAATTCAAAGCTGCATTAAGCAACATTACACTTTGTCGGCCCCAGGTAGTAATGAGAGAATTTTGTTTTGTTTTGTTTTGTTTACAAATTTGAAATACACAAATTTCTATCAAAAAGTAGTGGGTCAAAAGCCTAAAATCCAAAAAATGTACTATAATGGTGAATTCAGTAACATACATACATAACATACATTTCCACAGCATCTCTTTGCTGCTTTGACTTGATCTTTTTAACAAAAATACATTGCATAAAATAATGAAATAATCTCTTCAACTTTGCAGTTATTTAACCAGTGTTATGGTGCTTTCAAAAAAACTCAATGTGTCCGACAGACGTTGGACATTAACAAATGTCAAAGAGGTCAAAAAGATCGAGAAAATAGAAAAGTAGAACTGACTGGAATGAAGTATTGATTGAAATTCGACAACCCATATTTCAAATTTTAAGCCATTTACTTCCTCAAAGGGCATAAACCCATCCTTGAGCTGTTAGAAGTGTTGAGTTTTACTCAGGCGGGGAGTTCTGGTCCTCTGAAATGATGCCAACGAGGAAGTAACTTAAAACTGCATTCTATCAAAAGGCCACCAGGGGGCGACAGTTTTGGTGTCAAAATGACTTCCGTCTACAAGTCAATGGAGAATTCACCAACTTCTCACTTGATTTTCTAACCTCAGTAAACGTTTTCAAAATGTGTTTATGGTCTCAATTGCTAGTTTAAAGCCTTCTTCAATGCAGTATGATGTTCATTTGGGACATTTTGGCCTCCCTGATTTTATATTTGACGATAAAGCAGGGTATGCATCAGGGCGTGCCTACGTCTTGATTGACAGGTTGATTGGTTCACAGGTTCAGGAGGGCGCCTCATGCTCCTCCTGATGCCCATATAAGTAGAATCTGTGTTTTTATTTTTCCCGGCATGCACCTAAAATTTTCAAGATGGCGCTGCTCAGATCCGATACTATTGGCTTCCGAGCAGCAGTCCACAAACCAATGGGTGACGTCACGGATGTTACGTCCATTTCTTATATACATTCTATGGTTTTACTGCAAGTAACATGACACTGATTTTAATGGCAGAGTAGAAGAGATTGGAGTTATTTAATCAGTACATTTCTGATAAAAAGACGAATTCACAACAGCAGAGTGGTTCAACTGTTGGTATTATTGTCATTGTATTGATGGGATTAATGCTGTAGAAATGTATATATCCTTAATTTATCAAACAAACAGAGCATAGTTAACATGAACAAACAAGTCTGTTTGTTGAGACTTTAAATGTATATTTAAACCCGGTAACCCTGTGGTTACTACATCACAAACTAAGCAAAGAAGGGTATTTATGCTTAGTCTGTGATGTAGACTTTACAAAGTAATTGATGTATTGATTTCTGGAGGGGTTGTGATCCCTTTACGAGCCAAAATGTTCACAGCAGATAATCAATGAATATGAGTGTATCCCCAGAACCCAACCCTGAACAGTCTTCCTCACAGAGCTCCCGTAGGAAAGAAACAAGACAGGACAAGCATGGGAAGCAGGAAAGCAAGCAGACCAGACGAGCACACATAGCGGACATCAATCAAGCTGTAGCAGGGGGGTGGAGAAGGAAAAGGAGTAGGAGGAGGAGGAACAGGAGAAGGGGGACCGGAACAGGACTTGCGCCACTCACCACTGGACCCGGTCTGCCGTCTAACCCATGAGCCCCCTGTATAGCGTTGTACACAGTTAGAGAGCAGAGATGGGGGGGAGGGGCGGTGGGAGGAAGGTGGGGTGTGGGATCAGGATGGGGAGGTGGGGGGAGGGGGGTGAGTGAAGCTGTGACTCAAGTGATTTCAAAAACACATTCAGATGACAAATGAAGGGTGATGGAAGTGGTGGAGGTGGGGGTGGTGCTTAAGTGAGTGACAGTAATTGTCAGTAACTTCCTCTGCTGGTCATGGTTGGATGATGACATTAAGACTATGCCCATATTGTTGCTCATGTTTTTTACTGTACATTCACTGGTATGCTCTTCCCATTTTCATGTAGATAGAAGTGCATTAAAAGCATACTGTACCAGCTGCAAGGTGGAAGCACTTAACAGTATAATTTAGGATTTGTTACTATTCAAGCATTAACGCTAATGAACGGCTTTTTCCCATTTCCATTATTTTAGCGGACAGTCTTTTTGTTAGGATGACATTATTCAATCATTTTCTTCATTGAACACATTTTGTGAAAGGACCAAAACCAACAGTCTCTCAATACTTTCTGACTTTCCTACCCTGTTTGTGCCTTTCAGCCCCAAACCCAGTAGTTCCTACTGAAGATGGAACACATCAGAAATGAATGCTCTTGATGTGGTTTAAGAATTTGTGGACAACAGTGAACCTGCGACCCTGCGTCCTCATATGAGGACATTACATTTTGGGTCCTCATTCATAAACGCTTTTTTGTGCCACCTAGTGGTAACAAAAACACAAACCAAATGGCAGGCATCTTGGCCAAATCAATCAACAGCCTATCCCCTAAAAAGTGGACCAGGTATAAACCTTAATTAATGCTTAATAACATTTGTAGTTTGATATGTTATACAAATTAGTAACTGTAGCGATATCAACAAGCTACGGCACTGCTAATCAGGAAGTACTCATTTGAGGACATTGGGACTTTATTATCATTCATGTAAATGTAAGGAAATAAACAGTTTTATACTTTCTTGTTGGTTTTGGTCTTTCATGGGATGTGTTGATATCAAAAGAATATCACCAGATTTATCTCTAATGGGGGGATTAGGATTTTCTTCTAACTAATCACTAGTATCTGACTAACAGCATATGACATTTGTTAGATTGGTAAAATGAGCTCTGTTTCTTTGGTTCACTCACAAGCTATTTGTAAAGCTTTCAGTCTTGGTGTTCATCAGCAAATTGATTGTGAGATCCTGTTAAAATCTCCAGAAAAATCTACTCAAATACATGAAAATACACTATGTGCTGTCAAATTGGAATAAAATGAAAAATAATAAATATACTTAAAAATATCCAGAGACACTGCTAGTCATACATGCCAGTAACAACAATTATCTCCAATGATAGATATTGTCAGAATGTAATAAAATAACTATTGTTAACTCATTCCCCAACTTCATTATGGATGGTCAACGTGTTTTAGTGTCTTCCAAGAAATTCTTATGTATTTCCAGAATGTTTCTTTGTGGTGCATATGTGTTGTCAAATTGTTACTTGCCTGCTTTTTAATTCTAAATACTGCATATTGATAAGGTGTGTTATTTATTTGCTTGTTTTTTCTGTTTCAGACCACCATGGATCTAAGAAGAAATCCTTCTGCTTCAATGATATTCAGTGATAACCCAGCTGGTTAGAGTATACTCACTCAGTCTTTCCCATTAATGGAAAGTTATTGCATTAAAAACATACAATATAGCACACAACATGAGCCATAGTTTCACATAAAAGGAGGAGTTACTGTGCAATTTATGATGTGACACATATCACTATCATGTGAAAACCTTATAATTTTACATTTTAACTTTGAAAGGATTACGAAGTCCAAGAGATAAATTCATATATATGTAGTCATAGCAAGCAAAGGCTTGGTTCTTGAAACACCAGACTCTTTGGGATACAAGGTTTTGACCTGAAAGTGACTGTATACTGTGTACATACATGATTTGTAAATAAGGGTGTAAATAAAGGATAGAAGACAGAAACCCAAAGTGATAGACACCATTTTGACAAGTTTAAAAGCATCCTAGTATAAAACAGCCCAAATGTTATTTTAATAACATTGATTGAAAACCTACAGTAATTAATGTCTAGATTTGTAATGTTATTTACTTCATTTGACACAATTGACCCACCCCATGCAACATTTCAACACGATTATGACAATATAAGAGTAACTCTTTTAGCCATGAAACATCAGTCAGTAACACATTTCTAAACAGGATTAAAGCAATATGGTTTTAATGTCAGATGTATTGCTAATATTTCAGTACTGAAGCAGCCATTTAAACCATGCAATGATCAAGATTGAGTTTAAAACTTCCTTTTAAATCTACCTGAAAGGAAGAGAGAGATTTGTGAAAGTTCTGTGTACTTACAGGGAGTCCAAGATGGCCTCTGTCTCCTTTGTCACCCTTCTGACCTGTCGCTCCCTTCTCGCCCCTGATGCCTATGCCTGGCTCCCCCTGAGAGACAAGGTAAGATAAGATCACAATGTATGTGAAGTAGACTATATATATAACCAGAGATAGATTTATTAAAAGTGCTATTTTATGGAAATAATATCTCACCTTAGGCCCTGAAAGTCCTTGCGATCCCTAAATGAAAAAAAAAAAAAAAACCACAGTTGGACAATTGACACAATCTACACTGATTCTCAGTTGTTGCCCACCACTGTAGACCAGCAGTCCATATTCCATTTTATTTTATGTGTTATCCATCTGTGTTAGTGGGACTGTAAAGCCTAATAAATGAATAATTGGACTTTCTAATTTTTCGATATTAAACAGCTTAAATGACTGTGAGGTGTTGAAAATCATTTAAAAATGTATATTACACTATACTTGACGTAGCCTGGCCATTATTCACAATTTAACACATTTTGAGGCATTTGGAATTACTTTTAGTTCAACTGGGGAAAATTAGGATTTTTGATCAATGAACACGTCCGACAAGAACATGTCAGGGGCTTCTCAGCTCCCTTGGATTACCAATAAAAACTAAACTTTTGAAAGGTAAAGATGGTAATTCTAATGATTCTCCAAAAAAATTAATTACATAGTGAAAATTACACCGGCACTAATATCCAAAACATTTTTTTTTGACATTTTCTTTGTTGCCAGTCTTTATATCACCTACATTTAAAACTTCAGGTGGTGTGCAAACTTGTGTGCTACTCCTAAAATGCAAGCCCTGTCACCTTGGGGGCAGTTATCAATATTCTTACTGAGTACATTTGGTTGCATCAATGTATGTATTAATAAAGAGCAACCCTTTAGATGAAGGGGTTAATGGGCGTATTTTGACTCACCGCTGGGCCGACTGGTCCTGGAGGTCCTGGGGGCCCGGAAGGACCATAGATCTTAATACAGACACAAACAAACCAAAGCCACACGTTACATTCAATAAATACTCTGCTCATAATACTAAATTATAACATATTAAACACTGATTTAGAATGAAGTACTAAGTCACAAACTCTTACCATTTCTGACCTCCCTCTGTCTCCAGCCTCACCTTTAGGACCCTGTAAGAAATTGGTGGCAAAGACATGTGAAGACACAAATCTGATGATAAATCAACATGAATGAAAGATAAACCAACACCATTTCACACTTGGGGTAAATACAGAATGTATTCCACCACCCCCCTTTGCCAATTCAGACACTGCATCCAGAAAGATGCAGTCTGAGGGGCACCATTGCGTACCATTGTGCCTGGTAATCCAATAGAGCCAGAGGCTCCTGTAGCCCCCTTTTCACCCGTAGGGCCATCTAAACCCTACAGAACAAGGAAGGGGAGATAGACATCACGATAATGGCAGAATGATTCAATTCAGGGACTGATGAGTTGATCTTCAAATTAAAATCAAAGCAGAAAAGACAAGCGAGTAAGGTTTGTTTTTATCAAATTACCAAAGCCTGTGGGAAAACTAAAAATGTCCTGATATTACATTTTAAGGTCGTTGAACAGCAATTTCACCATATAGTTCTGAGCAGTTCAGCATTCTGGAGTTTTACTCGTGTGGAAGTTTGGATTTAATTCATTATATCCAAACTGTGGAACTGATTTGTCCAACAGCATCCAGTCATCTGTTCACCTTCACCTAGCCCTTGCCCTCTTCAGCAACTGCTGGTGGCCCAACATATACTACGGCTAATAGAGAAACACCATTGAGGAACTGTTCAATTAAAAAATGAGAGGTAATCAGCTCACAGAATTTGGAGATTCTTAGATATTTAACAATGAACACCTATACCTTTTGGGAATTTGCAAGATTCAGTGTGTGTGGACTAACACTCTATCCATCTTTGTGTAGTATAGTAAAGTATGGTATAGTATGGTATAGTATAGTATAGTATAGTATAAAGTGGTATGCAAATGTTACCTGGGCACTGCAATGTGCAAGTGCATCATGGGACCATATGGGATGGGTCCTTGACTGACTATTTAATTAATTTTCCAATACAGATGTTTCAGGTAAAAACAAAAGCATTTGATTAATGTGATCTGTTTCAACATCTTTATAAATGTACTGTGTGGTAGTTTTTATTATTGCTGACATAGAAGTCAAAATACACATTGTCACCCAGCAGTGTGGCTTTGTGTGAATCCTGTTTCCTGAATTATAATGACCCAACATTCCTCTTCTTAACTCTAAAGAAATGTAGTCACAGATGCACACACCTCATTCAAACACAACAAACAAAATATGTATTAGCAAAAGTTAAGAATAAATATATATTTATGAAATTGTTATTATGTTACAGATATACAGCACCAACCGTTTGTACTTTAGGGCTCTCCATGCTACAAGCTACTAATAAAACAGGCCTTTCTACGGGGACACATTTGGTCCAAAATTGCCACAGAGAATTAAAGTTAAAAGTTAAACTCAGTGTCATTTCTGGGGTGTCTTCCAAGCTAGCGAGTCTCTAATTAGATAATAAGAGGGCAGCTGGAAAAACCAAGGCTTTTCCTCTGGATAATGACAGATGTGGGACTCAGACTTTGGTCAGGGAACCCCAGGCAGTGGTGTGATGTGATGTGGTGTGTAGTTAACACAGTCACTTACAGGTGATCCAGATGGGCCCATGTCTCCCTTGTCTCCCTTGGGTCCTGGGAAGCCCACGACACCACCCTCCCCTCTGGGACCTTCACGACCGGCTGGGCCTACGGGACCAGGCTCTCCAGGCTTCCCTCTGGGGCCCTGAAAACAAGATATTTCAAAATTTGCTATGGTTGTTTCACTTACTGTAACCTCAATAACAAAAAAATGTGAAACTGTATAGACTTATTTTCTTTTTGCATTAAAACATACAATGAGATCCATCATTATGTCATCACACAATGTGATCTATTACAGTACATAAATATTAACTGAAAGAATAAAATGCCAATAATCTGGGGTGCCAATAAGAAAGTCTTACCTTCTCTCCATCCAGTCCTGGAGCACCTGGTAGGCCAACCTCACCCTGAGGAAACATCAAGGCTGAATTACCAACTGGGCAAAGCAGACAATTTCCCCAGGACCCCAGACCATCAGGGGCCCCAGGTTACTGTATCTAGGTTGGTTTCTAATCAATATAATAATTAGAAATGTGTTGGAATTTGCACAAAAATAAAAGTGCAATATCAATTGTGTAATGTGTAATCTGTAGAACTTGGAAAGACAGTGTACATGACACAATATGAAAAGGGTGGGAGGTGAAGGGTCAAATAGGGGCACCTAACAAATCTTATCTGGCCATGGAACACAGAAAACATGAACACAAAAACACTGCAGGGTTTTATTCAGAATGTTGGAACAGTGACTCATCTCTAAAATACAACACAACTCAACTGTGTGTCAAATGTCTTTCTTAAATGTCTCCTACCTTGCTACCGGTGAGCCCAGGGGCACCTGAAGGTCCAGGTAATCCAGGCGGGCCCTAGAAGGACAAGAGTTCATACCAGTAACACGATTTAATAAATGATTGTGTTTGTCCATATCATAATGAAACATTGACAGTACTTACCATCAGTGGTATGTTGCGAATATCCTGTGGAGAAATATTAAATGTTAAAGTAATTTTTTATTGTATTCTTTAGTTTTTCTACATCTAAAAGAAGTGTATCCAAATAAGAATGCCATACATTTTCATTATTGAGGATTTCAGCCTTTCCTGGCTCCCCAGTTGGGCCTGCAGGACCCTTTAAGGTAAAATAGACAATTTTTAAACCTCATTATCATATAACACAACGATTATAAATTGGACATTTTATGTACTATATGTCAACATGTTGTCATGACTTACTCTTGGTCCAGCTGGGCCTTCAGGGCCTGATTCCCCCTAGAGGAAAAATGGAGGTATTACACTTACACTCTGTAAATACTGGGGTGCATCCCAGGTCTCTTAAATTGCATCCACATTTACGTCACTTATGTATTTTTGCATGCATCTTATTTATTCCCACCATGGTTGCATGGAGAGACACAAGGACATCAAGTGAGGAGAGAGGAAACAAGTAAATCTGTTTTTAGAGACATGAGACATCTACATTTCTTACTAGATGGCGAATCAGAAAACCAATAATATATAAAACCTTGGAATGATATATTTGAGTTCAATCTGTAAACTGTCACCACTTCGGTATGAAACGGCAGTGATGTTGTGATATGTCAGATCAGTCCGATCAGCTGCAGCAGCTAATCAATAAATAAAGGGGTGTGTCGACCAGAAAAGACTACTAGGGGATGCCGCTTTTGTGTGTGTCTCCTCATTCATAGTTCCTAAGAGATCCCTCCTTGCTCCTCAGAGCAGAAATAAAAGACTAGATGGACTAGAACAACTTTTGGTTCAAGCGAGGATTGAGGAGTGAGGAAATATCAAATAAGAGACTCAGGATGTACCCCTTGTGTTAGTATTTGGGAAGTCAACTTCTTATTAAAATGTTCTCATTAAGTCCTTCCATAATACTCTCCTATCTTACCTTGTATCCCTGGTCACCTTTATCACCCTGTAAGAGAAATACCATACAGTGACTTACATGAGCAGAAGCAATTGTGGAAGTCTCACTTAATAATCTATGATGGAGCCATTGCTGTACGTGTAGATATTGATTCATTAACCAAACTATTTCCCCTCACCTTGGATCCCAATGGGCCCGGAAGTCCTGGTGATCCCGGTTCTCCTTTAATTCCCTGGGCGGTGATGCTGGGCTCTCCCTTCTCTCCCTGCAGTACATACACAACAAACTCTAAACTGTATGAAGTACAATTGACTTAAAATGACTGACATATTATATAATATAACTACTACAAATTACTATTAATAAGACAAGAGCAACAGCAGTAATTGATTAATACCCACCCAGTTGATTTGATAGCCAGTATGACCAAAATAATAGTGTTACTTTTTACTGGATACTGAACAGTGATATTTTTGTGTCAGTATTCCTTATAACTACATTTTCTCAAGTTTTATCATAAAAATACCTGAAATACTCTAGTACATTCTGAAAGTATAAAAATAAAACTCTGAATTTACTTAAAAAATATATTAATTTCCTAACCCTAACCCTAACCCTAACCCTAACCCTTTAAATATTTACTAACAAAACATATTGAATAATTAGATGAATAGATAAAATATGTAAGTCAAACTGAACTTACATTTTTCTTTGACAGTGCAGATGTTAACAAAAACCCATTTTAAAAACATGTCCACTAGGAGCCTTATATTTACAGTTCCAGTAGGTTTGGACACACTTTTCTTAGAATGAAAAAGTGTGTCCAAACTTTTGACTGGTACTATATATCTGCAAAACACAATGATTCACACGACATTGTTACATGGTAACAAGAAATCTACATCAAACAGAAGACAAAATGTGAGTAGAACATGAATTCATTTTGACCTTTGAAAAAGTAGTTTGACTTAAAAAATATATAACTCAAGGTCCACTTACTAACTATTGTTGGAACTTTCATTAATGACTAATAGTCTATCACTAAATAACGTTTGTCCAGTTGTCACAGAGATCGCTTAGGTGCCGTCATCTGACCTAAGTATGGAATTTTGGTCAGGTAGTTGAATATGATGATTATATGGAAGGGGATGATTAATACTGTTTCTATTTAAAGAAGGTCTCTGATGTCCGAGGTGAAGCCGGTCGATGATAGTGGTTTTGGTATCAGATAGTTTATGTGTGTTTCTAGTGTTTATTCAGTCTCTAGTCTAGGCTTCTTGGTGTTTCACTGATGTAATGCTCCCAGTGATCCCTGTTACCTCGTTACCGCCCTCTATTACTGATGCTGTTCTCTGTGTACACAACATCACTGGACACCACAGACACATGATGATATCTGAGCCATCTCCATGACAACTGAATAAACTCAATCTGCTGATGGAGTTTGTGAGATACAGTTGAGAGCTTTGGAGAAAGGAAGTGGACTTGAGTGTCTGCATTACATTCCCACAGATCACAGCAAATCCAATAATTGTTTTTTGGCAATTTATTCATCTTGGATCCAGAATGAATGCATGTATGAATATTGTTAGAAATGACAAATGGTATGATAATGCTTGTACAGTACAACATCAAGGAGGTAGACAGCCCAATAAATTAAGGCTGGATAATTATATCATCCATTATAAAGACCAGAGCACTCTAACAAATGCCAACTGAACAAGCTAATAGCTCAGAGAGTTAGAGAGACAATGTTATAGCTTATTTGAAGCTTTGGTCAGTCACAAAGACAATGATATGATGAATATCTGACTTTACAGACACCCAGTTACTAGACGAAAATGACTGACTGACAGAAGCACAACCAGACAATTGGGATGCTCATTTCATGCCAAGCCTACCCTGTAGCCCCTCTTTCCAGGGATGCCAGGGATACCAGGTGTGCCAGCCTGGCCCTTTTGCAGTGGAAGAAAAACAGTTGTGAACTGCTTAATCTGGGATTAAGAGAGTAATAACTGTTGCATACACTTCTCAGCAGTGACTTTTACCTTTAACCCAGGAATGCCCGTGAAACCTGGTTCTCCCTACGATGGCCAAGATGGCACAACAGTCAAAGTTGACGAGAAGGAAGAGAAGAGCGAGGAAGTGAAGCAAGAAAAGAAAAGGAGAAAACATGAAAAGAGGATGTACAGTTTGTTTTCCTGCACATTTATGATATGGAAAAGTATATGCATACACATCTACAAAGCAAGTATTCAAAACATATAAAGTGAAATGGGAAACTGCGAAAGATTAGCATCTAGTGCCAGCCACAACATGATGAGCCCACTGAAATTGGTTGTTAAAAATAGAAATGAAAACACACTTGAGTCATTTAATTAATCTGTGTTCATGCTCTCTTCTTCAGATTAATGAGTAGATGATTTAAAGATGATCTACAGTCGCAGCTGTGACCACACAAGCACAGATATAGCTGGTTGGTATAGGGAGTTCCTACAACACTGTTTGTCCCAGCAGAATGTGTGCTGTCCACTGTGGGTGTTTTGATGCCTTAACATTATTTCTCATAGTTTTAAACAGAAAATAAAAAAGTTAGGATGCATGCAGCATGCAAAAAGGAACATGTTCCACAACATTCTTCAAAATAGTGCCTAACAAAAACTTATTTAAGAAACACAAAACTGTGAATAGTTTGCATGCTTCAACTGAATTCTGTTGACTAAACTTTACCCTCGACATACTAGCATTACTAGTTACTGCCAGGAAAGGACAAATCTTTTGCTGATTCATTTACATGTATCAAACATTCAAATTTTGGGGGATTTTTCGGGTTCCTGAGAAAATGTTGTGTCCCCTTTAGGCCACTAGAGAGCACTAGATGCCAAAATGGGAGAGAAAAGTGAGATATTTTGTCAGGGTCGAGGCTGTGGCTGTTTCCTGGAAGCACTACGCACCATAGATCATTATTTGTTATGGATTATCCACATTATCATACAGCTTTGACCTGGTTAACTCATGATTGCTGTAAATCACTGAGATGAAGGCCCAGTACCAAAACATTGTGGTTACATAAAGATAATTCTCCCAGAAGTCATCTTAGCGTTGCAGAGTTATTTTTATCACATTTGTTATTTTGTTTTTTTAGCATGCAATTGACTGATGAGAGGATGGGACTTAATGCAATAACTGAGGCTAAACATTAATCTATCAAGTTGTTTTAAGGCACCTTAGACAGAGTTGATGGCTGGGTAAAAGAAGTGAAGAAACATCTAGTGTAGGCAAATGTCAGTAAGTAAAGTAAGTACCTTTCAGTAAGTAATATTCAAAAGTAAGTGTTTATGTTTTGCCCAACACTAGCTAGTACTGGCTCCTTTGCCTTCTGATAACTTTTCTTGAACAGCACTGAAGTACAGTGTGTCCCAACAATTATTGAGAAAATATGAAAATTCAAATTTGTTGTTATTTTCTTATTTTTTCAGATGCTATTTTCCAATCCCACACTTTCAGATTATTGAAACCTAATGGTTTCATTAGGGCTGTACTTCACATGTCATATGGAAGGTTGAGATGGAAGGGACCATATCAGACATATCCAAAAGTCTATGTGAGTTTGTGAACAGATGAAAGCATTGCTGGATCTGCAATATCCCTGCTACCCTCAGGAAGGCCTGATTGCTGATGGGTCTATTTGCACTAAGAGGTTCATTAATGATGCTCCCCAACAACCAGCTGCCCCAAACAGGAAACTGATTCTCCCTTTCATCTATAGCTGCTCCAGTCAGCTTTTAGCATTCCTTTGGTCGCCTCAAAGGTTTGTCCTTCTTGTGCTGTGATTCTATTTTAACATCTCTCTCAGTGTGTGACATCTAGTGGGTGTAGCCCTGCATAGATCTGTCACACTGGCATGCCATGTCATGATTTATCAATACACTAATCCCTTCATTGAAGCCATGCAGCCACAGGCTTTCCACTTCAGAGGAAGAGGACAAGGAGGGATAAGGTGGAACCAATCAGTCACTCTTGCATTTAAAGGAACTGTAATCATCCTCCAATGATACTGCAGGATCACTTGTTTTCATTCTGTTTGTGCAGCAGCCAACTCATCATGTCACAGTCAATTTCAGAGAAAGGACATGGAGACTGAGGTACACACTGCCAGGGTTTCCGAAGTGACTTACAAGTACAAGTATGATTTCCATGTGTACCATAAACAGTGAAATAGTATGCTTGGCAACAGATGGACAGGATTAGTCTTAGACTGATACTAAGCTATTACGAAATTAAGATCACTTAATCAGTCCACAAGTGTCTCTGACACCAAATGTTATAGAATTGATCTATTTTACAGAAAATATTGATAGTAAAATATATGAATCCCACATGGTCTCTTGTTGAGAAGCACCTGTAACCGACTGGTAGGGGTCAGGCAAAGATTTCGTGTTCAGATTTCTTACAAGCATACAAGAACATTTGTGTCAGCCACAGTGTCTTAAGGGCTTTAATACTATGAGAGGAAGTGCTTCTTATGCCAGTACACAGAATGGATTACCAGCACATCAAGTCCCTCACTCAGCACTGTTACTTATTAAGTTAAGTACTGACAGTTTCTAATGAATGTAGGAACACATGATGTAGTTATTGTAAGAAACAGGCAAAATAGGATAGATAGATAGATTTGACAAAAATGTGCAGATGTGAAGTACAACATGTAATCTATTTCAGCCAGAGAGCTTGTAGAAAAGACTGTAAATGTCACAGAGACCAATTCATAACCTGTTAGCATCTTTTGTCTTTTTGCCTGTCTGCCAGTCACAACTTTTGTCCTTCCAGAACCCAGTTTATTAGTTATCCTGCATCACCTGACCTTCACACCATCCTGCATACTTCCTCTGAATCCCCTCATCAGCTCCACCTGCTCCTTGTCATTGTTCTTGGCCAGATCACCAGTGTTGTATTCTTGCTGTTCAAGCCACTGCTTGCTAGCTTATCTGTAACTTGTTTTTAGACCTGTTTTAAAAGATAGTTAACTCATTCACTATTCCCTTTGACAAACACTCCATAGTAATATTTGTGTTTTGTCATATGTGTCTATGTGGTTGTGTGTGTGTCCGTACCTATTTTATAATGTATGTTACACACTCCTCTTAACCAGCCTGTAGGGGTCGCAAGTGATCAACAACAGCTCTAAAAGTAATCTCTGGCAATCAGCTAGGCTAAAGAATCTGTTGCAGGCCGCATTTTGGCCTTTATTATGACTTAAAGTTTGGTCTTATCTTGAACTGGAGCATCTGCAGATTACTTCCATACTAGATATGTTATGATCCATTAAAGTTAGGCAAAAAAAAAATCCCTGTTTTTGTTAGCTTTGCCACTATCTTGACTACAAGGGAACCAAGAGGGAAAACTGAGTGAGATTCAACTCTTCTTTGTTTGGGAAGTGAGAGGGACATAGGGAGGGTTTTTATCTATCTCTTGTGGTATGTTAGAACAAAATGTTCTGATTAAATAAATATGTTTGGACTTATTGTCCCATTTATTGTTACCTCATTAAGTTTAAACAGTTAGCTGAATGCCATACCATGCAATACCATTCAGCTCCCTTGACCACAACAGAAAACGTTTGATCTGATTATGGAAGAATGTAACAATTACAATGCATTTATTAATGTTGCAAGGCTCAGTGCTTTGCCTAACTTGTCAGTGAAAGCTTTTTCCCTTCTCATTGCTCTATCCACAACATTGTTACCAACCACAAGTTATGAGCCATGTTTTCCTATTTTTTGTTATTTGGTGCCACTAGTCAGCAGGTGTTACTGATTGTTAGCATGGAACTAAGCTCTTAGTTCAGAGTTAGCCTTGGGGTTTGGTGGCTAACACATTTTAAGCTTACAATAAGCCATTACTTATGTTGTGACAGAGTCTAACTTACAATAGAGCAAAGTGAAGACATAACACTACAGACTAGTCTAAAATCTATTTGTGAAATTGGAAATGGTCAATTCATGACCTGCCTTCCTGTCTTTGCTGCCAACCATTAACCTATCCGTTGACAAATTAATAAAGTGCCTTTATTCATTTTTGCTCATGTCTTCTAAATCATCCGTATAAAAATGGTGTGTCAAGAGCCAGGCATGTATAGGGGTTTCTTTTTCGATAATTTGTGCCAATTTATTACAATTTATATTTATCATTCTTAAATTGTAATTCATACCCTCACATTCAATCAGATAAATACTCTTAGGACCATGAATGTGCTAAGTAAATTCCATGAAATTCTACTTTCTGGATTATGCAATATCTTTTGTGTAAAGTTGACATTTGGGCCAGAGAATGGGACAAGAGGAAAGCTCACACAAGGTAAATAGTTCAGGGAGTCATCCTCTAAGTAACATGAATATTTGAATTAAGCATTGATACTTGGTATCTTGGACTAAGCTCTAAGATGGATAAACAAAACTCGATGTAATTGTCAGAGTGCCTGAGAATAATAGAACTTAATTGCTCTCTTCCCATCTGCGTATAATGTTTCATCTTTGTAGCTCATTGCTTTCCCAGAGATGCATTTTCATTCAGTCAAAGAAGTGTGACTGTTGGCATGAAATCCACCTTCTCTTTGTCATCCCCTGTCGCCATTCTCAGTTCCCACAGACAAAGTCAAATCAAAGCCGCTTTCAAAGACAGAGCTTATTAGATCAGTGGAGTAGAAGAGTATTTCACCGCTGTGGCAGACGGGACTGGGTCCTGAGGTGGTAGTTGTGTCAGCTTCCTTCATGGCTAGACTGTTGCATGATGGGAGCTTTGGAACTGAAGTGGTTGAGTCTATAGAAATGTCATCATCTGTGGTCGGCACCACGTAGATACTAATGACTAGTGCTTATACCAAAAAAAACCTCCACCTGGCTCACTTTACTTGTCTCTGGCACAAGGCAGCAGTAGCCAGCTCTTTGATATTATATATAGAACAGATCTCCCCTGGGTTAATGAAAGCATCAATTCCTTCGGCAACCATGCCCTTACATTGAAGGATTATTCTGCAAAAGCACTTTCTCTTTATTATTAAACAATAAAAGGCTTTCCAGATCACTGTTTCCTGTGGATACCAACGAATATGCACTTTCCTTGAAGTTTTTTCCTCTTATGACGTCTTCTTCCTCTCCCCCCATTTGTACATCTGTGGGGCTTAATGAGGAAAACACACACACACACAGGGCTGCCGCTGCTACTGCCATGCTACCGAGGCAACAGGAGAGCTGATGTGGTTGCAGGTCAGTTGGGACTCCTGAGGTGATGGAGTCCATCAGAGAAGGAGAACAAATTAAAGTCCACAAAAGATACGTGGACACTGTCACTGTTGTGGAGACCATGGGCAGACTGCTCAGCTTTGTTCCAGACCTCCAAATCAGACATTTCTGATTTGTTCAGGAATTCAATAAGGTCTGCTCTTCATTGAAGAACAGTAAATGGCTGTTTCCCCAGGTATGAAACATTTGACAAAAAATGACTTTGTGTGATCAGTGAATTGGAGGGCCCGGTAACATTTAGAAAATAAAAAGCCATTGAGGCGCTCCATTGACATCGCAACTGCTACAGAAAGGTTTCTATTAGATAAATAGGAACCAAACCAACCAAGAGCAGACCCACACAGACACCATAAACTGTCAAGGCAAAAAAGTTCCAAAATACAAGTACTTAGTGCTCATTCTTGCCAGGTGGAGCCTCTGAAACAGCACAACCAAATGTAAAACCACATTTAATTACCCTAATGTTGACTCATACTACCAAACCAATATAATATAACTCCATGTTCTCATAAGGGTCTATGAAACATTTCATGTTATTTGTGTTCAAAGAGACAGGTGCTCCTCTAATAAAATACAATTGTTAGCGATGCGTTTCCACTAAGAGATAAATTAAACCAAGTTTCAATCATCCAGACTCCAGCAGTCATGTCTGTGATCTCATCATGCATAAATAAACCTCGACATGCCACACACACACAACTCCATGCCTGACTTTCACTTTACCGTCTCTCCTCTCTCTCCTGGGAAACCCCTCTTTCCTTCATCTCCCTACAGAGTTGATGGAAACAGCAGCTCAGAGAAGCAGCGGGGCAGTAAAAGCAGACACACCCTTTCAACCAGGGGAAAATCAAAAGGCAAGCAAAGGCTCAGGGGAAAAGGGAGTGCTCCTTCTTGACGTGGACCTGACAGAAGGGAGATCTAAATCTTTAGAGATGATATCAGGGGCCTTCTATTATGTTGGTCCCTGGACTGAAGCAGGAGAGAGCTGATTTCTCATCCAGACCCAGGGCTTAAGCTACTACTGAGGATACAGAGGTCATATACTGAGCAGCTTTGGCTTGAAATCAGTAGGACTGAATATCTTCAAGCGTAGCTGACCATCTATAACCTGCAGTCAGACTTTTTTAAGGGTCATCAAAGTTTGACAAAGCAATTTCAACTTAAGGTCAACTATCTTTTTCCAGAGCTTTCAACAAGATCATTAACAGAGTTTGCTCAGTAATCATGGAGATGGATTTGTTGATATGCAAGTATCAGTACTTTTATGTTTTCAGTTGCTGTTTTATGATTTCTTGACCATGTTAGCTTGACAGTTATGGTATTGAAGCATGGAAGTTTTATTAGGACTTCCGAAATGGGAGTTTGACAAAACAGACTTTAGACAATGTGCAGAAAGCTCCTCACAAAATAGTAGGTGGACCTTTGCCAAATGATCATGTCTAAGATCACGATCCTCAAAGGTCTTTACACTTTTGGGATTACCTTTCATACCCATCACAAAGATTAACATGATCATACAGTGTGTTCAGACACTCTAGAATAAAGAAAAATAAAATAAGATTAAGTAAACTGAGCAAACTCCACCCAACCAAGATAAATGCAACTGAAAACTCTATGTGATTATGTTGTTGTGGGATTCTTTTTAATTGTCAAAAAAAAAAAAAGATTGGTGTGTGGTCAAAATTGTTTGTGCTGGTGTGGACGGTGCAGGGGGACACTTAGATTGATAACACCCATATTTGTAAAACCCTGACTATGGCCCTGAATAGAACACAGAGACTGTTCTGCAACCTTCATCAACAGCAGTTCCTAAACTTAAAAAAAATAAATTAAATGATCTTACCTTGATTCCTAGATCTCCCTTGAATCCCTGTGAAGCAAAGACAAACACTTAAGATGTAAGAACTGACAACTATCACAGCAGTCCACTAGATGGAGCACAAGATGTTCTCTATCTACCATAATTAACAGTAAGTACTGTGTTCAAGTCTTCTCAAAGTGAGAATGCAAACTCAAGGAGCAGTTTGCATTTCATTTCAGAAGTTATCTAATCCTTTTTTTTGCAGCCTCTGGAAAAAAAGTCCCACCAAGATGCCAGATAACCATGCCGGCAAAGCCTCTCCTCTGTCCTCCTAATAACCTTCAGCTCAGTAGCCTGATGCACTCATAAAGCTCATGGCTTAAAACAGAAATGGGTTTCTGGGATGATTTCATGGGAAACAAAACGAGATGGAAGAATGGCTGAAGTTTACAAGGCAGTAATGTGAACAGAAGCTCACAATGAAAATATTCTTCCAGCGGCCTTACCCTCAGAAAAGCATCAGTATAAACTGCAGAAGGACGCTGTGTTTCACTGTGACCTTTCCAGCTCAACCTAAATCTGAGATTTTATATCTGTCTTCAGGCAAAAATCACTTTCGCAGATTCGTGTTATAGATATATACAGTGGTTTTGCTGTTGTAACAGAAGCAGCCAAACTGCTCGATGTTGCCCAGATGGCTGAGATGTTTTGCTTCAGCACAGTGTAGTTTAGTGAGAGTGGATAAATAAGAGTTATGAACATATGTGAAAGTAATGCATTTCATACGTTTCATCAAGTTTGAAGGCACTTTTTGCATCGTAACCAAATTGCATGTTGTATCTTTAAAGGTCCACTGATCATTTAAAAAAATATTAACAATGAATCAAATAATTCTGTGAGGGTGTTGCTCTTGGAATAACAAAACCACAGAGGATTGTCACCAGCTCTGCAGTTTCCTTAGCCCCTTTTTTGACATCAGCAATTCTGTAATTTAGTGGTAATATAGGATTTAAAGTTCAACTGAAAGTAAAAAGCACTTTTTTCTGCTATGCATATATATATATATACCTTTCAATACTGCTAACAACACACTGTCTGACCATGACACGTACTGTAGCTACAGCACAAGTTTGTTTGTCTCTTGTTGCCCTGCTTGGTCACAGCCTGCCTGCTGCTGTCAATCAAAAGCAGACAGCAAGAAGAAAAGGAGCATTTCTGATTTTTCTATTTTTTAACTTCCTTTTAATAGTAGATTTATACACATTGACATTATTTTAGAAAATGAACAGGGATAACTAAAGGTAATTTCAGTTGGACTTTAACATTGGTCTCATCCCAAACATTTAATCATTTCTAACAGAAAGTGGACAACCCACTCCTGGATACTAGGTAAAACATTATGTTTAGATTTTTCCCTAAAGGCTTTTGCAGTGAAGGCTATGTGACTGAATCACAGAGCACTACAGTGCTGATGTCACCAATGGGACTACAGTTTTAAGTCTCTTTTAACTCTTGTTTTGGTTTTCACAGCCTGCAAACTCTGCTCTTATCAACATTTCATTTTATGTCCTGCTCACTTCTTTTAAAACTGAATCTTTACTGTTATATCCTTCCTATTTCTGCTTTTGTCTTGTTTATAATTTTGATTTCTTCCCTCTCCCTTTTCACATTTTCTGGCATATTTATGTTTGTCATCTATAATACCATGGAAAGTGGAGAAGGACAAGCACGTGGAGAGTGTAGCGGGCATAGCCCCCCCACAAAGCTTCAAAGCCAGCTTTAGATCCTTTAAGCTGGCAGTGTGCATTTGTGTGGATGTCAGTGTGTGTGTGTGTGTGTGTGTGTGTGTGTGTGTGTGTGTGTGAGAGAGTGTGTGCGTACGTGTGTGCATACTGCGTTCATCCCTGTTTATTCACTATTAAACAGAGTATTGTGCAATAACCAAGCAATCACTTTCCATTGAATAAATGTCAAAACCATAAATGTGGCAGCAGATGCTATCTACATCATTTTGTGAGGACAGGTTCTCAGTATTTTAATACCAGTTCCAAACAACTCCCAAAGGTTCATATGATATATTAACCATTTAATATAGAATGAAACAATGAATCTGATAGGAAGGGCCAGACAACATTATTAAGATGGGGGTCAAGAGGTCCTTGTTCTAGGTAAAATTAGTTGACTTGAAGCCAATATGAGGATTCAGCAGTTTGAGTTACACAAATTAAGTGGGTATCTTCCAAAATTGACTATTGACTATATTAGATCTTTGTAAGTGTCTAAAATGACTCCCTCATTCACTCAGTTCCTACTGTCTATGTAGAAGACAGTGATCAGTAAATTCAGACTTATAAATAATCATACAGCATCATCACTGACAGGTTTAGTGTCCAATGACTGACATGGGCAAGATCTGTTTTTCCATTGTGGTAATATTTGAGGGCATTATATAGAGCATACATTTCACACTTAGAATTCAGACACTCAAACTGAATGAGGGACAGTGAATATAAACCACAGGGAGTGATTTCTGACACAGCCGTAAAAATAAAAATAGCCACAAATATTCAACCAGCTCGCATGAGATCTTGTATCATCGTTAAAAACTGTTTTCTGCTCCAAGTAAACCCACCTGCAGCTATCATGTCAATTGAGAATGATGTTGGTGGGATGGATGATTCATTTGCTACTCACTGGTAAGGGCAACCAAAACGAAAAAAAAAATAACGCTGCTAACAAGAACACAAATGCCAGGCTGCATGAATGATGTGAAACAAAATGCCAGTTCAATGTGATTACCAGGCTACTTCATGCGTCCACATAAGTTCATGTGATGTTAATTTTATCATCTGCCTGGACTGATGATTCAGTCTTCTATTTCTTACATAGTATTTGCATTAGGATCGGGTCACTTCACAGTCAGTATGAAGAGGTGGTATATTTTTAAGAACCAATAACCCATCCCAGTGTGGTATGTAAGTGTTGTTACATACTGTCCGGGTCAAATTTGACCCATTTTGACAATTGAAAGAAATACAAACACCATAAATAAAACATTTTAAGCCTTGCCTGTGCAAAAATTTGAAATATTTGAAAACGATTCATTTTCATGCATCTGGTTTACATTTTTGCACATAGAAGGTTTTAATTGTTATCATAACACCTACCATTCAAATGTTGTATCCTTCACTTTCGATAAATTAATAAAAATAATTATTGCTGTTCTCCTTTAAGATAACATGAGAATATAATATAGTGTGATTCAGAATGTATTTTATAAATGAACAGTGTCAAACCAAAAGAAAACAAGAATTTGTTATAATAGGCACTCATTATAAAGGAATACTTTAACCGGGTCGGAATATGAACAGTATGTAAGGGTTAAGGTGGCCTTTAAGAAATCTGAGCCTATCTTAAAAGGTTTCATTTAAAACTTTTCTACAGATCTTTTCAGAGACACATAGATGTGTACACCCGCAGTTTAATATGAAATAGCTATAAAACGGGTAGAAAGTGGAATACCTTAGGGCCTTCAGGACCTGCTGGGCCGACATCACCTCGATCACCCTTCGGAGAGACAGAAGGACAAATATTTATAGATGACATGTACAAGTGTTTTCATTTGTTGCAAACATTTTCTCCTGAGGGCTTCTAAAAGCTCTTGATCCTGGCTGTCATATTGCTACTTTCTTTCAAAAATGACCAGCTCACTGCACATACGTCAAGTAAACTGTTTTACTTCTGAAAACAATAAAACTGTATGATTTTCAGCCAAAGTGAAGCAACCAGAGATGAAATACTACTTTATTTCTACTCCTGCACTGATCTCTGCAGGTGCTTTCAAGCAATGCAATATAAAAGTCATTTTTCTCGACCATTACAGGAGGAAAAAGATTGTTATTGGTGGATGTCCACAATGAAAAAAACATAATTTTCTCAATGGTGTACAGTAAATACTAATACTCTACTGACATGTTCTTTTTAGAAAATGAAGAGAGGGGAGCTCACCTTTTGTCCTGGACCACCTGGTTCACCCTGGAGACATAAAACAAAGTGTGTTTTTTTTTTTTTGTCCTTTTAAAACCTAGCTAGTGTAACAAATACAGTAATACAGAGACATGTACAGACACAGGTGGCTGAGGCATGATTTGAGGGCTTCAAAGTCATATTTTCTACCCAGATGGTTTTCTGATCATGCTGCTTTTAATCTCAGCTATTACTACTCATGCTAAAAGTCCATCACATTAGAGGAATAATGTGATAGAAACACCACTTCCTGCTGAGAGTTCAGCTTGTTTTCCACATCGAGGGGCGTTTACTGGACTGTGTGCGTTTCTTTGACTGCACAATCTACATTCCTCCTTTTGAATAATCCGTGACAATTACTGCATCATGTGGAGATTGACTCGTCCCATGCAAAGGAAATACAGAGATCTGCAGTGTTGCTGTTTTGTAGGTGGGGTTGTTCTGAACTTCATAGCAGCTGTACAAAGACCAAGTTGAAACAACTTGACTTGATACCTGTTTTCATGTGGCCTGCTTTATTTGGGACTGAGTGCATTTGTAATAACACTAGAACCATCATGAGAGACCAAAGTGATGCTAATCATGTTTTTTCAGAATTGTGATTTTATTTGTACAAGAAGAGGACTTTGTTTACCTTCAGTCCTGGTAAAAGCTGCAGAAACAATGTAGAAATCACAGGAAGGTTAATGTCAAATCAACAACATTTTTACTAATGAGAAGGTTCTTGAAAAATAAAAGTGGAGGGTCTGAACCAAAGCTCACCCTTGGGTCTTTTCCTGGTTTGCCTGGTTCTCCTGGCTTACCCTGTAATGAAAAGAGCAAAAATCCTTTATATATATAATCTACAAAATTGTCTACAATTCCAGTTCCATGATGCCATTTGGATTTGCAACAATCTCATTTTTTAAAAGAGTGAAAGACCAACTGAAGTAATGCAGTCAAACTAGCACAACGGTGAAGTAAACTTGCATCAGACTAGAAATTACATTTTAGAGCGAAATGTGTAGAAATGTGTAATTATTTTTTGAAATTGGTGCTCTATGAGTGGAGAACACTGTAGATTGTCCATACTGTTTTTAAGGAGGAATCCTACAACAACCAGAATGCATTGTTAAAGTCCAGTATCTTCCTGCGACCCTGCGTCCTCATATGGGGACATTACATTTTGGGTTTGCTGGACCTTATACTTCATTTCTTTTGACCTGTTGTCCTTGTTCATACACACTTTTTTGTACCACCTAGTGGTAGAAAAAGCACAATACATCAATTAGTGTAAAAACGAGATGGCAGGCATCTTGACCAAGTCAGATAAAAGGTGACCGGGTACAAAACATTATCAAAATGTATGGTTGAAACTTGTTTATTTATGCTTAATAACAATTGTGGTTTGATATACTGATATACAGCAAGAAGCTACAACACTGTTAATCAGGAAGTACTCATTTGAGGACATTGGGACTTTATAATCATTCATGCAAAGGAAAGTTGTAAATGTAAGACAATGCTTAGTTTTTATACTTATCAGGTCCTGCTGATCCCAAATATCTAGGAGAGATTAAAAATGCATACCAAACAAAAAACAGTTTTTAATCTGTCTCCATTCTCTTTGCCATTCACCATTCGATGCTGCAAAAGCATTGACTGGTGAATGGCCAAGGAGTTTCCCATCCTTAGACTGCAATATGATATAGACTGCTGAGTCATGTATAGCAGCATGTCAAGGTTTTAATGGTGTCCCTGAGCAAAGTGAACGTGATTTCACCCATTTCCAGTCCAGGCTTATATTTTCAATATCCTTAAAATATTTTCACCTCTTTGAACCAGTTGGAGTTTATGAAGTGCTAATACAGTGGACACATCATATAGGAAAGATTGTCTTGTTAACAATTTCTTAGGATTCAACTTATTGGATAACTCAAGACATTTGTATGATTGTACAGATGATCTCTATTTACCACTTCTGTTTGTACCAAGGCTGAAATGTAAACAAAGTGGCTAATTTACCAGTGTAAGATTGACATTTATGGTTGAACTGTCACAGATTCATTTTCAGACACATCGTTTTCCAGGCACTCACTGCCGGTCTCATACTGGCACTCACCGGTGGGCCGCTGGCTCCACTCAGGCCTGGGGTTCCGGGGGGTCCTGGAGGTCCTGGCGGTCCCTGCGCTCCAGGCTCGCCCTGCTGAGAGACCTTGAGTTACAACCTGTTGTGCTGGAGAAAGCCTCGCCTACACTGGCCATGCAAACACAACAACCTCACAGTTACACCGCAAATACGGCAGCAGGGGTTGCTGGGAAGAAGGTTAGCTGGGGAGTAAGGCAAGCGGTTATAATGCTTGAATGTGAAGGTTCATTCTTGACCTGTGTTAAAATATTCTAAACTCAAGGTTCGCTTATTAGCTTTTTTTTCTGATTGTATTCCATGGCCCTCAGAGAATGGAACTTGCTCAGGTTTTGTGATGTGGTCCTAAACAATTACGCAGGGTCCCAGCAAGTACCCTGAGTAATCTGACCTATGGCCTTGGATAGGAAGGCAAGGTAAGGTTGGAGAGTAAGCTAGATAAATAGATAAATAGACAGACCACAACCCATCACAGCATTGACTGGAATTTATGCGATACCTTTGGTCCACTGAGTCCTGGTCACTATACATTGACTTTTACCGTTTTACCTGGCAAGGTGCTCTGAAAGGGCACCAGAAAAAAAAGTCATAAATTGGATACAGCATTGACTGGGAGAGGGTCAAAGTCAAAGATCAGGAGTCCGGGGATATTCAGAAACAGATTTACATTTATGTTTACATCCAATGCCAGAAACCATCTTCGAGTAACGACACGGGTTACCATCTCCCACCTCTATATGACCACCTGTTATCACTTTGCTCTACTTTGGTTTACTTTGGTCATATGATGACACCTGAACCTGAGGGCCATTAAAGTCAAGCTATTAAGTGAATAGCGTTTAGAATATTTGATCACAGATATGGTCATAATGGTGTTTCTTCTCAGTGACTACGTTTGTTTGGAGAGCAAGGCACTAGAAATTGATTGACACTAATGTAGGTTGTACAATATTTGACAAACCACATAGAACAGAGGCTTGTGGTTTAACTGAGGTTTAACTGAAATCATAGAAAATGTGTGGCTGTATAAGTTAGTGTTGTTTATATTTGAAACAAATAGGTTTCACAGTGATCCTTCCTGCTGTTTCTTCAAAACAGACAGCTAATCTGTGTGTAGTTATTCCGAAGACTGCCCAGTGACAGCTGGAGCCCTGGGAATTATGTCAAATCAAATCCAAGACTAAACATAATCAAATGGAAGCTTACAATGAGCACAGGATATGAAGACAATAAATATACCTCAGTGGCTGAAATACATCTGTCTGGCTGCTGAACATCCTGAATCAGCGTCTCCTTTGTTTACACTAAAATAATTGCTGCTACTCGTCTTTTACAGCTCATAAAATCAATTTCTTGATTAATAGGTCAATATTTTATACTGAAAATATCCCCATCTGGACATATGCATTATTACATAGGGTGACAACTTGCATGGCATTACATTTAATGCATTTTGGTGCAGTACATGATTTATTTGCACATGTGGTCCGACTTAAAGGAGTTCCTAACACAAAGCACTGGCCTTTGTTCAGTCACTCAGTAATCATTGTGTTACTGTAAGAAAACACACATGTACTGTAGCTTTGGACCAGAGAACACTGCCAAGTCTGGCAATAGCTTCTATTCTGATATAATTGAGACCATTTCCATTCACATTACATCCATTTAAAAAAATGTTTTTTTATCATTTTCCCTTGCTCTGTAGAACACAATGTGTCTAGATATGATTTATGTCTCTAGAAGATCATCTCAGTGATATGGGTAGATTGCAGCTGCCAATTGCTGGAATAGTTTGCGGTTCAGCACAATTTGACCACATTCATGAAAATAATGTATCCTCATCAGGATGGAAATCCCATCATGCCAGAGGGACAACACAGAATGGTTGATATTGTATTTATCATAGAGAGCCAAACTGAATTTCTAATGTTAGTCCAACCTGTGTTTTTCACATAGCTCTGATCTCCAAGCAAAGTAAGTGTCCGGGAAAGCAGACTGCACACTTGGGATAAACAAGACGGAGCAGATGCGAAAGGGACCAATCAGTGCCAGAGTGCCAAATGACTTATGTGGCAGCACACTGAAGCTCCTACACACACATCTTTGTCTAATGTTTAAGGAACTGCTGACATTGTATAAGCCATAACTTTAAATCTCTCTCTCCAATTAAGGTTCAATGCAAACGTTTAGTGCTAATACAGGATGTAGTGTATCCATTAGGTAGCAAGGTCAGAGTGCTGGATAGTGTGTGGCACATCTCACTTTCCTACAGTCAATCAATCTTTATTTATATAACGCCAAATCACAACAAAAGTCATCTCAAGGCACTTTACACATAGAGCAGGTTATAGGCTCGACTGTGTATTAGAACAATGAATTAGGTGTAAAGTTGATTGCATAGTTCATTTAATATTTTTTCAGATTATTTATATTCAAAACGTGTGATAAAGAGAATTATTAAATGAATGCATATTATATTCAGTAAAGAACTTTTAAGGTATGGTCACAGTTAACTAACTAATACCACTTGGTTATAAGAGATTACCAGTTTAACACATTTTGCCTCTTGTGAATCCTGCAACTTTGTGAAAATGATTGCTAAATAACTGTGGTAACCCTTTAAGATTACAGAAAATGGTGAGGGTTAAACAATGAAAAGAAAAAAAGAACTTTGATGTGTTGATTCTTACTTTTTTCTTTGCTATGAATGTCACACTACTTTCTGCATTGACCCTGAATGTTGTCCTTAAAAGTGAATCACTGTAGATGCATGTGAATACAATTTGTAAGGGTCATGGCTGTATGAAGATGCGAGTATAAATTCTGACTTCTGTATAAGCGTTGCAGGATTTTATTACAGTAAATGTTTGGCATTTCATATATAATATCATATGATATCATCATGACCTATCAGTGGGCTATGAATATTAGAATCTAATGTGCATGTATTTATATTTGTTATTTTCTAGCTATTGGCTATGTCAATTTAATACTAAAATATATAACTGCCTTCATATCCTTTAAAGAAAGTTTTGAACAGTAATTACATTTGTCTGAAACAAGAAAAAAAAAGCATTTATATTTGATTCCTTGTCACACATCATGTACACAAAAGACCTTTGTCCTTGAATATGATTAAACATTCAAAAGCAGTAGCAGCCAAAAGTTGGTTAATTACAGCTTGATGGCGGAGGAGCACTGGGGAGGTTTTGGCGACGGTCGAGAAGCAGTGGGCATTCAAAGGAGAGAGAGGAAGGGGCAAGTAGGGGGCAGAGAGGATTGTACCTTGAGGCGTTTTAGGATTAGAGGGCTTATTGAGGGCATGTTGCGCACGGTGATGGGCAACATCTGCCGGGGGGGAAGTCACAAAGCAGAGGTGGCCAGTGGTGCAAAAAGGTTCACAGGGCAAAGGTCACCAGGAGGCCAGAAAAAGGAAACAGGGTAGAACCAGAAGATTGGGGGGGGGGGGGGAGAAATACAACATGAGAGTGAAAAGCAAGGAAATGGGAAGGCAAAGGAGAGAAAAAAAGAAACAAGGTTGAAGAAAGGAAAGACAAAAGAGGCACCAGCAAAGCAAACTATGGGCCTGGAGTGGCAAAGGGGACGATTGATGTACCATGATACTTAAATTCTTTGAGTACGTGAAAATTGCAAATTTCTTGAGACATTTTCAGTATTGAATGGTTGCAAATTATTAGGCATCCACTACTGAGGGTGTGTATGCATCAAGGTCCCATTGACAGTAGACCAGGCCCTTAGATTGCAGCGGAGCAGAGTTCAGGTGGGCGCCAGTCTTGCCACAAAGAGAGTACAGCAGTACAGTACAGTTACAGTGCACATCCAGACTTACTGTGGCCATCTGTCCAACACAGGGTTGTACAATACGCCGCTTCTGTTGAGATGACCAGCATCATCAGGTACAAGTTTAGAAGAAGGCAGTAAAGGTATGATCCCGCTGATATCTACATTTTTCCCCACTGACACCAGATAGAACCAGCAACTTGCCTACTTTTTACATACTGTACATATTTCCTCAATTCTTATTTTGCACCAACCTTCAACCAAACACCCCCCCACCTGAAACCCAGAAGAAGTGCTGTGTATTCCTTCCTCTTTAAAACACATATTTCTTTAAGTCAATTTTTGAGCACACGTCTTTTCACTCTCTGATCAGTCACATTAAGTAAGTATATCAGTTAAATGTCCAAAAATGTGGAAATATATACAGCATGTGATAGGTAAATATAAGTGGGGGAATATATGTAGTAAAAGTAGGCAAGTGTGCTGCTTTGTCCCTCACCATTAACAGCTGTCCACCACATCAGCACAGAGGTTGAAATGTAGAGAAACAAATGGCGGCCAATATTAAAATGAAATCATTTAATCATAATAAGAAAATAATTATTTGATTTGATTTCCTATGAATGTGATGTACGATCAAATTATCATAAAAATTTTTTTATTAGTATGACTACCAGATAAATAAATAACTAAAGAGTCTAGAGCCACAATAGCAGCTCTGTGGCTAAACCTCAGCTTAATGCCAACATCAGCATGCTAACATTTTCACAATAATAGTGCTAACATGCTGATGTTTAGCAGGTTGTTTCCTTAGTTTAGTTCAGGAGCTACAATGGCTGGTGGTGATGAAAGTAACAAGTAAGATTTTTTTTTTTTTTTTTTTTTACACAGATGGAAAGTGACATTTCAAGTTAATTAAATGATTTCATTTTAACATTTGTAGTCCTAGGCTTTGATATAACATTTACCCTCAAGTAACAATTTTAAGAAGATAATAATTACATTCTTTCTTGACAACCCTTTAAACTTGATTTGACGTATTTTGTTCTCTTAGGAAGTCTTTGAAAAGCAAAACCAATGATCTGACAACATTTCACCACATTGTTCAGTGATTTTTTTTTTGGTGGAGAGCAGATGATTGAGGCGTGCCTTGGCTCTACGGCACTGGCTCTCTTTGCGGCACGACTTGGTGACAACCCCACTGAGAGTTATCTATGGGGGTGTTTTTGGGGGCACCCACAAACCTTCAACATCACAGCCTGACTGGAGCGTAAGGCAGCCAGGGTTTTCAGAGGGACATCCTGCACAAAGAGGCCCTGCACACCAGGGAAGTGGTCATTTCAGTCAGTGCTGGTAATGGTGATAACGAGCTATTATCCAATGACACAAAATGTGTCACGTGTTGTTTTTTTTTTGTAAATTCTGACTTTTAGATGCTTAAAGTTGAACCATGAGGCTGCTGCAGAAATACACTTAACCAAAGACACAGGAAATACTTGCTGATGTTGCTGACTTTCTCCTAAAAGGCAAACTCTCGCACTTCTCTCTCAACACTGAACATTTCACCTCCAACCAATACCCCAACCCCCATGGGTCTCACTATAGGACTGAAGCTTGGAGTGTGAGCAGACTGTGGGGATGGACCTCCCATACAGAATGCTGCTGGGGGCTCTAGAAAGTGTATGAAAAACAATTTCAACAGACATACAGCTTGTTAAGGGGGTGGGGGATTGGGGGCTGGGTTCCCTTGCAAGCTTAAAACATCAAACCCGATATCCTATCTGGGTCCTTCTTCCTCTGAACTCCCCATACTGAACTTTATCTAGCCTAGAGCATTTACTGTCCAGAGATGTGTATCGCAGCCTGATGCCTTATCAATAGCAAGTCTTAAAACCATTTCAACATGCACCGTGCTGTTATTCTGAGCAGCGCTCAATCGATGTAGCAAAACTTTGATTGTCTTAACAGGAGCAGTTTAATAACCTAAAGGTTGAATTATGCTGGAAATGGACTTAGCTATCTGAAAAATCCCCCTTTACACAGGAGACTCTTATTCTTGGCACCCCCACACACAGGCTCTTATCACGTCTGTCTGCATGCTCCAGCAGGCTGCTGGTAATTGCCTTGTTTTCTCTCAACAAGCCAAACCCAAGAGATGGTGGGACCATAGAACTGCAGAGCTCTCTTCATGTGTTGCCCGTCATTTGTCTCTCAGGCTTCTGCAGTACTTTCTCCTCTTCCAACTTCACTTTTCTAGTCTGACATTAAACAACTATACATGTGAGCGTGCGAGAGATAATGTTATCAGCTGTAGGATGAAGAGTATGGGTTCAGTTATAATATAATATGACAACAATGCAGTGGATTCACATCATTTCTGCATGTTAGGCATAGACATTTATAATGAAGTGGTAACTTTTCACATAAAAATAATGAGAAACAATTAATTCCAAGATAAAGTTTTCTTACCCGATGTGTGTAGTCTCCGCAGACACCCTGGAGGGAACACAAAAAGTTTAATCGCTTGAAAAAGACGAAGTTTCTCAAATTAGAGAGCTTGAGACAAAAGTGGAACTTGATTTTACACCTAACAAATAGCTTGCCAATCATAGGAGGAACTACCCAACCTGTAAAAACACTTGTATAAAGCCTTTTGTGACCCAGATCATTTCATTGGGATGTCCTCAGGGGTACTTAAGTTTGGGCTTATAGACTACAAATTCACAATGGAACCAGCATAACAAACTGGGGACGTGGAGCTTGAAAGATGTGGGTGTTTACAAGGCAGTAAGGGTATAACCAGGTTGCAATTTGCTGGGGGGGTGGGGTCCCCTCTCTGGTTTATATATCCCTGCCTTTGCTGAATTATTTTTATCACCCGGATGGGATAAAAATGTATCCAGCCTCATAGTGATTTATGCTGCTTCACCCATAGACCATATAAAATATCTAAAATAAAAATATGCTAAAAATAAGTAGTAAGTAAGTAAGTAAAGTGCTGCAAGGTGAGGTCAATTCATCTACCATCCTTTCAGTATGTAGCAAACTCTTTTGCTGTGAGAAACCAGTTTCATTGCAAAGTCATTCCTTTAACTGGTAGTGATGAAAATAACTATGTACATTTCCTTCCAAGTATACTACTGGCAATAATATGATTTTGACCACTTGGGGGCAGCAGAAACAAGCTGCAAACACAAAACTGACATATTATTGCCTTAGAAAGTTCATACGGCAAATTGTCTAGCAAATACTATCTTGGAAATCTCAAAGATTGACGAGAGCTGTGAGAGTGAACCAAGACAGTAAAGTTGTGGGCCATAACCATGAAAACAATGAGGTAAAATGGACTAATGCTCCATAGAGCCAAGAGAAACTGCCGAGTTAGTGATAATTATCTGTGAATTTACAAGTAACGCCTTCCTGTCAAAAGTAGTCATTTGGTTTTTAATATTGAAAAGATATAAATTAAGCTATATTTTTTACTTGTACTGGGATTTTTTTTTCATAGCAGTTTTGCCACTTTTCCTTAATTAGTCAGTTACCTCTAGTGATATCTGCGTGGCTAAATACCATTAGATTTAAGTGAGAAAATATGTTTATTTTTGGTTGTTTTTTGTAATATGTTAGAGCAGATTCTAAAACACTGTAAGTCAAAATGCTGAATATTTTATCCATCAATGCTAGCTACTAAACTGTAAAAACACTGACCAATTAACAAGATGTAAACATATTGCAAACAATATCTCACCTTCTCCCCTTTGGGTCCTGGTTCCCCCTGGAAGGAACAACAACAAAGGTGAATGAGATACGTTGAGTAGTTAAACAGTTATCTTAAAAGATTAGCATGCTATTATCTTAGGACTGATGTCAGACTTTAGACACTTACTGGGTGTCCTTTAGGACCACGCTGACCCTGAAAGACAACAGCAACAGACAGTCATGAATTGGGTTTAGTCAGTGACATGCAGCATAAGAAAGATTTCAACTGGACTGAACATAAAGTCCTCTAATTTGCATGACTGAATAGAGATAACTAAGGTATCAAACAAACTGATTAATTATCTTATATCTTCTATCTCTCTTCTAAAGTCTTTTCTAATTACTTGTCATGGATGAAGCCATTGAGTTTGACTTCCCATCAGGCCCTGGAGTGTGCCCAGTAGGTAGCTGTCAGAGCGCAGTGACTGGTTGATTAATGAACTCAGGGACAGGGCCCAGTAGGACACATCTTGTGCACCCCATGCTGGTGACCCGACAGGCTCAGCAGCTCCAAAGCCACTTTGTGAAGGCTATAGCATCTTTATACATTTACCATACAACCCCTCAAAGCCCTTTTCAATACTCCCTGACATTCATCTGGAAGGAGACTAAGAAACAGGGGCTCATTACAGGGCCATTAATCTTCAATATTATTTCAACAGTATCCAACCCCACTTGGCCCCCTGGAAATTTTGCCATTTGTACTGGCATGGAATTCACTGGAGCTGGACACAGTAAGCGCTTCAAAAAACCAACCAAC
This sequence comes from Scomber scombrus, assembly GCF_963691925.1. Classification (NCBI taxonomy): domain Eukaryota; kingdom Metazoa; phylum Chordata; class Actinopteri; order Scombriformes; family Scombridae; genus Scomber; species Scomber scombrus. The sequence continues at coordinate 1,706,275 of NC_084981.1, forward strand.
CATGACTTCCCCCCTGTCTGACTGAGAGTAATGGTTTTCAAACAGAGACATGTGAGAAGCTACTGAAATCAGCATTGAGTGTGATAAAAGCCAGACAGTCAGCCAAGGCTGGACAATGCTGACATGACCACAACATCATTCAAAAGGAACAGAGTTCCTTTATCCTCAAATTCTGTATTAAAGGTGGAAATCCAAGAAGATCATGAAAACTAGTGAGAAAAATGACCAGTGGTCACAGTGACTTTGTCCAATCCTTTTGACAGACAAGAATGTTGAAATTGGATAATTCTACAAAAGCCCAAATTGTATTTTTTCTTTGTTTTTTGTTTTTTGCAGTGCTCACCTTCTTTTTTATTTTATTCTTGCTTTAACAATATCTGAACATGGCAGCTATAGTATAGTGAACGTTAGGGAAAAATAGTGGTTATGCCAAATGACCTGTGTTTAGGGTATTGTTACACTTGAAGGTATGGAATGATACATTAACTCTTTTGTCCTGCATGAAATGATAAAATGTCCATCCACAACCTGTATATTATTATTCCTGCCTTGCTACATAAGGGCCATTCTACTTCCTGGACATAAATCATGATGTGATGGATTTTATTCTTGATACTGGGCTGGATTTATTTTTTCATTGCATCTTTTCCTGAAGCCATTCTCCTCATACAGGATTAATATGAACCAGTTAAATAGTCAGTGGAAACTGGAAATCCACATATTTTCTTTGGCTTCATAACAGTGGAGTGCTGGCCAGAGTCGTATTCAGATCATTAGTCACTAACAATACTGAAATGGATCATTTCAAAAATCTAGTCCTGCTTTAATACCTGCTACATATTCAGTACATGGCTAATAGAGAATCATATGATTTGTGAATATTCAATGTTCATGTTGATGAAAATGCTTGTGGCATTAAATGTTCTCAAGCCTCAGTTACTACAGTCTAAAATGCCTGTTTGAGTTTGTCAGAGTTTTACCTACTAACCCTGACTGAAAGCCAGAGTGTGGTTAACAGCTCCCATCTGTCTATTTCTTTTCCCTACTGCATGGACCTCACTGTTAGCCCATTACTGTGGTGCATAAATCAGGCACCTACTCTGTTTTTCTTATAACTTTGTGGGTACGAAATAAACAGAAAGTCAAAGTGACCTTAACAGCAAAACAAGGTTCAATGAAATTATGTCATATTTGCTTTGGCTTGTTGTTGTAGATTTCATTTCACATGCCCATAATGTATAACCAAGGTTTTATGGCCACAAATGAATGTTGCACCGGCGGTAGTTGTATTATGGCTCAACACAGTTTATGACAAATTTAAGGAATGCTTACCATGTCTCCCTTAGCTCCGTTCTGTCCCTGTGTGAACATTAAAACAGTCAGTACAGGTGGTAAAATAACTGAATCAATCTAAACAGATACTTCCACTTGATTCACTTGGAAAAAACTTCTTACAGATTTCCATAGTATGCTTAACCTCAACCTATAATAACAGTAATGACACTAATAGAGATTTTATTACAATAATGACCATAATCATTCTTAGCTTAATTATGCTCATTATCATCATAGGGTGCTGGGATCTTTGCACTGAAAAGCACTCAATTACACAGTTATTTCACTTTTTTGACAGGAACTTGATTAAACTCACAGACTTGCCATCCAACCCAATTGGACCCTAGGATAAAACGAAAGAAGAGATGTTTGAGTACATGTAGAAATCATCAATTGTATTACAAATCTTTGCAGCAAAATACTGGGTAGCGCCATCACAAAGAAAAGTGCCTGTGTGCAAATATTGGCTAAATACATAACAGTGAAGATTGTGTCATAATTTAAAGCCCTGTGATTGGATGTTTATTGCTGCAGTTTATATACACAGTCACATACCTTTGACTTTCTATCAAATAACTAACATTGAGTTATGATTTAACTGGGATATTTTTATGTTGATCCAAGCTGTAGAAATGCTAAAACTGCGAGTCACACAATATGTTAAAAATGAATGTGACTTTTACATATGGAACCAGGGACACCTGAAACAACCTCAAACTTTGCAACACAATGTTTAGATATATTTATCAGAACACTGTTGTTCATTAACATGATATTTAGACCTCAAGTAACTTTATTAGTTTATTTATAGTAATCATTATTGACTGTGAGAGCAGGAACTGGTGACAAGTTGTTCTTAGGGAAGCTTGCAGGCTTTTTCCTGATTTTCTAATAAACTCAGAATTTTATTTTACTTTATTAAGTGTTACTGTCACTTACTTATTACAGTTTCACTTCTAAATTTGAAGCCTTGAGAATTATTTCCTGCATTAACTATATAAACAGCATGAGCATGACTTACTGGAAAGCCTGGAAACCCTCTTGTTCCAGGTTGTCCCTAAAGAGAAAACAGAAAAACAATCAGATTGTTCGTTGCACCACAGTCGGACATGACCAATCCCTCGACTGGACGGAGATATTTGTTTATTATTGTCATTGATTTTGACATAAGGAGTGAAACTGCGGACTCAGCTCGATATTGAGCAAGTGTGTGTGTGTCCTTTCTGCACAGGAGGAAATTAGAAGTTGAAATGCAACACTGAAAGTAGAAAAGAGCAAAGAGTTTTGATTGAATAGAGATGGATGACGGTTAATGACCTCAGTGACTATAAGTCAATTACAATTAGTCATGGTGGAGGTTTGTTTGAGCTTTCTTACAATGCTTCTAAGACTAGTACAGGACATAGGACATTTTATATCCTCAGGAAAAGGAGTGAAGGAAAAATAAAGAAGTCGAAAGAAAATTAAAATGACTAATGAAACAGATTTTATTTCTGGGACCAGAGGTAGGTACATGGAGCTTTAAAATGTTTCTCTCTCCAGGGATGTTTGGTCTGTTTTGGGTGAAAAAACAGGACAAGGCTTCATAGTTTTAGACTTTATAATTTGATACATACTATCTTTTCACATGGCTTTCAATTTCATGGTCTTTCTTAGCAGATGGCAGATGGGAGTTAGCAAACTCCAAAGATGCAATTGAAAGCTGTGTAAAAAGCCTATAATGTAGTCTGATTTAGGATTTATTTTAATTATTATTTTTTTATGAAAATCAAGACTTAATTTTCAAGCTCAAATGTTTAACAAAAATGAAAAGAGAGGCTTAAAGTGCTCAGAAAAACTGAAAAATACATCTGCTGATGAGGACCATGGCATGAAGTTGAAAAGCACTGGAAAAATCTAGTAAGTGGTCCTTGAGTTCCACTAAGTACTGTATTATTTTTTAAATTACTATGTCCACATTTCATGGTCCCAGGTTTTATGAGACTTTAAACTGGCATGGAAAACTCTTTTTGCTTCTTAAATATGCAAACAAGTATGATTTCCTCGAAAATAGTTGTATGTGTATCGAATAGATCATTGTGTATATGCTACAAATCGTCATTCGGTTACTATATGTCTAAATAAAATAACTTTTTTGGAATCCATAGTCAAGCTATTAAGTTTAAAACCTTTCTTGAAGTGAAAAAATATCTCCACACTCATCCATCCAACTCGATGAAAATACAATGTGGGCGAAGAAGTGGAGGCACTTTGCTCGTCTAAGCTGTCATTTCCTCTTGTTCTCCTCACCTCTCTGTTGAATTAGCTCCCTTGTTCCATCTAAGGTTGCGACTGGAGTCTCTTATGTTGATCTCACCTACTGTGGTAAACTACCCTCTAAGTGTTTCTGACTGACTGGCCCTCTAGGATCTGGACTTGGCTCCTACTGTGCAGACCTTCCTCCACAACCTGTTATTCATTAGAAATGCCTATTACCATCCAGGAAGAGTGGGCACACACAGGTATAGATTGTAATGACCATCAATTACAAAAACAGATGACTCTTCCACTTAAGTGTGCTAGACTCTTGCCATCTGAAGTGGAGCAAAAAAATAGGAAAAAGTTTGTTTTTTTAAGGCATTATGGAACGTATGTTCTCTTCTCTGAAAAAGGAGAAGAAAAAGAAACATGAAGGTCATTTGGCCCAAGAATCTGGGTCACAACAAGGGGAACTATTAAGACCTGGTGTCTGGATAACTCACAGTGACCCGCGTTGGACCAGGATGGAGTTTCTCACTTTGCTTCCTGATAAAACAAGCATGACTAATGATCTGATTTATAGCCAAATCACACTTCCTGAACAATGATGCTGTTTCCACACAGTCTGTAATTATATCTTTATGTTTTCTCCTCATTTGTGGTGCATTCAACCCGTTTTAAATAGAGAAGGTTTAGCAAATCTAATACCAACCTGAGCCACAAGCCTGGAAAATCTCTCCAATTGTGCAATTTAATCAATAGAACTGTAAGCTCTCTTAGTGTCTTAGAGCCTGATGTGTTAAGCAGAAGTCTGCTAAAATGGTAGCTAATAAAAAAAAAATTGGCTTCAGGCAGGCAGCAGTGACTCAGTATAAGAGATTTAGTAGGTGTAGAGAGAGATGAAGGCACTTACAGGAGGTCCTCTTGGTCCAATGATAGACAGGCCTGGTTCACCTGGTGCTCCCTGTGGACAGATAGAAAGAAAAAGGAGAACATATAACTAAAAGGTAAGATAGAGAAGGGATTCCACTTACTTTCCCAGCCATGTCTATAGACATTATTAGAGAAATTCAGCACACTGATGCATTTAAATACTGTAGCTAGCCATCCAGGAACATGCTAGAAAGTGGATGTTAGAAAGCTAGTTATCAGTTAGCTTCCTCAGTCACTAACCCAACAAGATATTTCAGGGGTCTATTACACATCAAAGTCGGTCTATCATCATGAGGAGTTGTATAATGTCGTCTGAGGCAGCAGAGCGAGCTTTCCACGCTGAGAAACTAAACGGTGATGTAATCAGGGTTATCTCGAAAATTTTTACTAGAATTATTTTTCAAGAGAAATCCAGACTTACAAACTGGACATGGAGTTTAAGAGATGTGTGCATTTGGGAAATGTGAATAGACCCAGCATTTTTGTAGCTTTTCCTATGTAAAGGACTAAATGTCAGCATCTGTTTAGCATCAGTTTTGACCATTCATTTTTAGTCTGTCTTCCACAAATCCGCCAACTTCAAGTATATAGACTACTAAATAGTTAGTGTGCACATTTAAAAAAAAGTTATTCCAGAGATGTATTTATCAGGCGGGGAGTTCCGGTTTTCTGAAATGATGCCAACGCGGAAGTAACTTAAAACTGCATTCTATCAAAAGGCCACCAGGGGGCGACCGTTTTGGTGTCAAAAGGACTTCCGTCTCAGTACAAGTCAATGGAGAATTCACCAACTTCTCACTTGATTTATGACCTCAGTAAACGTTTTCAAATTGTGTTTATGGTCTCAATCGCTAGTTTAAAGCCTTCTTCAATGCAGTATGATGTTCATTTGTGAAATTTTGGCCTCCCTGATTTTATATTTGACGATAAAGCAGGGTATGCATTAGGGCGTGGCTACGTCGTGATTGACAGGTTGATTGGTTCACAGGTTCAGGAGGGCGCCTCTTGCTCCTCCTGATGCCCATATAAGTAGAATCCCTGTTTTTATTTTTCCCGGCACCTGAAATGTTCAAAATGGGGCTGCTCAGATCCGATACTATTGGCCTCCGAGCAGCAGTCCACAAACCAATGGGTGACGTCACAGATGTTACGTCCATTTCTTATATACAGTCTATAGTATTTATAGACTCTTGTTTCTGGTAGTGTCTGCTCCAGTAGTAGAGGTCATAACAACTAGATGGTGTGACAAAGCTGATAGGCTAGCTCCCTTTGTTTTGGATGCTTATGACAGTTTGTGAATGATCAATGATACAAGTTCATGGGTCAAAGTTCTCCAAAATTGAGCTCAATGTATAAAAGATTTACATGGAAAAACTGTGGTTCAGGGGCATATCTGCTGATGGCAGTGATTATATTGAAATTTGTTTATTTCAACCCAAAATTTCGTGACAGCACCTTAAGTGTTCACATGAACACTTTCATCGCAGCCATCAAGGATGTGTACTCTTCATAACTCGACAATGTGACTCTAAAGGTCAGCAGTGGTGGTGTACAAACAGTGGACCTCATTTGTGCTATGGCTCTGGCACCAACTGGTTAGTTTGTACAGTGCACAGCCCCACTGACTCCCCCTGCACAATCCCACAAACCACTGTGGCTAGACTGGCCCAACTCTGGTTTCCAGCACTTTCCCTAATTAGCTCTCTTCTCAGGAAGGGAAACCCAATCACAAGGACATACTTGATGATCCCAGTCATCCATCAAACACAAAGGTGATTCTAAATATTTAGAAGGCCAAGTATTTGTTTTCTCACTCTTGGTTTGATGGCATATGTATCACATCGGGGGCCAAAAAGCAAATGTAATGATGGAAAAATAGTATGTATGTCATCAGAAGCAGTTTTCAGTTACTTCCTTGGTTTTCTACAGCTTTAGTAGATTAGACAAGTGAAGATCTACAGATATACTCATAAAGAGATTGGATTACTTTGGTTGAAAGGGGTCAAGGTAACAGTCTAAAGTTAGAATCACAAGTAAACCAGGACCTACTCAGAGAAAACAAAAAAACTCACATAAAACCAATTGCTGTGGAATTGCAAGCAGACACAACTATGTAGATCTCATTTCCTTGAAAGTGAAATTTTCTCAAGCCCATAAAGAGTTCAGTGTCCATCTGCTGTGGTACTTTTTTTTTCTTGGCAAAACAAATCTATCATATCTTTCTGTTTTTTCTCTCAGTCCAGCTCAATTTGCCCGTCGCTTGCCGCAAACACTCTCCCACAAAAGCCAACGGAGCCATTTGTTTGAAGAGAGCAGCGTTCTGGAAAAAGTTGTCTTCACTTCTTCTTTTTGTGCCTGCCTCACTATTGCTTTCGTAGTGATGATGCTTCTTTTTTAAATGATAGTCTTCAGCCAAGTCTGCTGTGTATAGAGTCATTTATGTATTTCTTCATCGTCTCTGTTCTGGCAGCTACTATAAGAAACTAACCACACATGGGACAGATCCTGATCACACTATTACAGTATGTTCCCTGTCTAGAAATAAAAAGGAAGCTAATAGATTATTTTGGATGCAGGGGTCCATAAAGCCACAACTACATTGTCTGGTTCTCTGCTTACCGTCTTGGTGGTCAGGTTACTATTTCTGGACCAGGAGGCTGAAACTACTTTTGTTTTGGCTGACTGGCCATATTAAAGATGCTTGGCAAACAACCACACTTGTTATTGTGCTAGTGACAGCCAAGAATGTGCTGTGTGTTTCTACTTTCTGTGCACATTTGGCCCTACACATCACAAATCAAGTTCTATTTGATGAGAACAGATCTCTAAATCTGCCGTTTCTGGCTTTGATACAGCTGATGGAGGGGGTGGGGGGGTGGGGGGGGGGAGAGAATGTGTTATGATTGCTTTTGCAAATGTGGAGGGCCAGGTTCGAAAATGATTCAAATCCACCACACACATTTTGGAGTGTTGTTAAATTCATTGATTTCTTGTTTTTTTGTTTTGTTGTAGTTTTGTTCTTTTTGTGGCTCACCTGAGGGAAGCGGAACACGGTGGATACGAGGTCTTGTAATAGTAAACATGTCAGCAAACAGTAGCTCCTTTACATATCCAGCAGAGCAACATCATCGACCCATTGGAGTCTGTTTCTGGCCGACACATGAATCTTGAGAAAAAATATCTGGCTCTTCACTGCTGGACATTCTGCTTTCTTCACCAGCTACTCCATAAATGTTTCTGTGTTCTGTTTAATGCTGAGCAGGAGTTAGTGCTGGAAACAAAGCTGATAAATCTGCTGGCTGGAAAACCAAAGCACTGTAGAGTTTAACGAGCTGCAGAGTTGGATATGATTCTCTTAGTGTTAGTCACAATAAGCTACAAACATAGTCAATGTACTCAATGTTAACATGATATATATTTGTTAGTGCAGATGAAAATAAATAGATGAGTGGAGTAGTGTGAAGACATTGATAGGAATGTGTATTGCGCCACATGTGTGGGTGCACCAGCATGTGAATCTTTGTGTGCATGTACAAGAATAAACAAAACAGGGAATATTGATCAAAAAGTCTATTTCTATGGAGGCATATTGCAGTAAAGTAAAGTTGGTACATACAGTATTTGGAACCAGTCTGAATGGTCTTGTACACAAGTGTGATTTGGAAATTTGAAGGCTCCAATGTACATACACTGACAATGGACTTTTGAAGTGTATTAGGACACTTCTTGTGTCTAGCAGTTAAACTTTTGAAATTAAAAATAGTTGCAGTTTCATAAATTCTGGATATTTCAAAAATGAGAAAGAGTAATTTCAAGCATTTTTAATGAAGCAGTTTAACTTTATTGTCGAAAAAAACATTTCAGGTAGAAACTATTCTTCAAAGCAGGCCTTTTCTATGTCTGGAGGGGATCTTTAAGTTTTACTCATTGGCAGCTATGCATTGCACTTAATCTAACTCCCACATAGAGTTCATATACAAACTTAAAATCAACCTTCAACAAACTGGGTAGAGGTGGTTGCACTGAGGTGAATAAAAATGATCATTATGATTTTAATGTCCTTGTGTGGCTGACATTGGCAGATTCACTGCATGGTTACCGTCTATATTGACACACTTAAGCAATTCATAAAGCCAAGTGGGAGATATCAGAGCCTACAGTAAAACTTGTCTTACATGTAATTTCCATCATGAGGCCAGTATCAATCTTTTCTCTCCCAGCTGGCAGCTCATATTTAAGCTAACTTCAACAAGACAGAGAAGTACGATTTAACTGTTGCGCAACACACCAGTAACAAAATTTATTTATCTCATTGTATAACTCTATTCATTATACGCTCTCTTTGAGAATCTCCTCATGTACTCTGCTGTGGCCCCTATAAATGTCTCTCCACTTTCTTTGGGGAGTCTTAAATTAGAACTTTCAGACGCTTATGTGACAAATTGTTACTATTGTGTTTCATAGTGTAAAGAGTTCAGGTAATCCAACCAGGGTGGGAAACCATTTACAGAATGTGACCCTCGTGCTTTTTCAAAATACAGACCTCAGTCCCTGATATAAATCACATGCTACCTGTACACACAATACAGTGCACTGTTCACCCGCTAACTCACATCTTAGCAATGTCACAACCTATTTTTATTTCTCTTTTTTTTTTTCCAGCTCATCCGACTGAAGCAAACCACAGATGACTAAAGTCACCATAAACACCCAACCAAAGTTGCAGTTTGGGTGATAAATTGTTACATTTTTATGCAATCCTGCTGAATGGCACATGCTCCTAAACTTACCTTCTCCCCTCCATGTCCTTTTAAGCCCTGGGATCAGTCACAGCAGATACAGTCACATGCAAAAAGGGTGTCAAGGGAGGAGAGAGACACAAGAGAAAGAGGAACCAGTGTTAGAGACATGGAAAGGGTTCGGGGCATGCAGCATCCTCAGGGCTGGTGATGGGGAGGTGCTGAAAGAGCTACAGTAAGGAGGAAGCTAAAGGCCTCAGTATGCTTCGAACAGAGTGTTTGTCTGATTGTCTAACAGCCTCTGAAACATCCTTTCCAAAGGTGGAATTGGGGGTCTGACAATTAGTCTGTCAGTTTTTTAACACTGAAACAGACAATCCAACATTTACACCCACTTTGAAAGGGGTTTTGTCATTACTCACAGAGTTACCTGCATTACCTCCTGAATGTACAACCAAGTCCAACACATGGATGATAGACTGTTTTGTTTTGTTTTGTTTGTTTAACCCTTACACACTGTTTGGGTCAAATTTGACTCGTTTTGACATGTGACAGCTGTAAAAACACCCCAAATCGTTTTAACCTGAAATTTGATGTATATTTAAGTGGCCCAAAATATACAAAAATGTAAATATTTTCAAGTGTTTTCATGAGATTTAAAACTTTTTATGACTTTTTTCAGAGGGCGCATAATTTTTGGGGCAAAGATTGTGGAGGCAGCCAGTAGGAAACAATAGTATAGGTAGATGTGTTGTGGACGTTATATCATATGAACTAGTTTATTTGAAGCAAACTGAGGCCTTAAGGATCACTATGTGTGATGGAAAGGAGCAACATTTAACCTGAGGGGGAGTAAGTGCACCATCCAGATGGACTCTTTCAAAACTATAATACAGTGATTTAAAAATGTTGAGTAAGGGGTTAAAAATGTCACTTCCTTTGAGAGGAGGCTTGAGGGAAACACAGTTCTATCACAAGTAAAGTTAGATGAATAGATCAGTGGTATAATAGGAATCAGTTAATCATTATAGGCCTTCAAAAGTCTGATAATGGAACACTCTGAATTGTTTTATGCTGTTAAAATCCTTCTCCTTTGTGAGAAACCTGGAAGCTATTTAGACCACAGTGTTATATAAGTGAAAAAAAATATCATGTGTTAAATATTATCCATATGTGGCAAGGTTGAACATTTTTGAAAAATGGCCATATCCCAAAGAAACGTTCAAAACTAAGCATTTGTTAAGTGTGGTAACCCTATAAATTAAGTGCACAGTAATGACTGGAAGGTATAGCAAAATAAAAGAGATTTGGTGATACAGTGTGTGGTTACATTAAACACTACACACTACAGGCTGGGTGGCCTGAAAATGACATAAAGCACAAGCTGTCAAAAATAACTTCACCATCTCAAGACCAGAGAATAAATATGGACTAAATATACATCTGCTAGCTGTGAGAGGAACATCAGTTAGGTCACATTCTAGCTGTTGTTGTTTGCATTGAGTTTATATGGAGAATGTTTTCTACATTGTTATCTTACATCTTTACCCTCACCTCTGTCACCCTTCTAGGTTTTTAAATGTAACAATACACTCTGATTTTGTTAGGACACCCAATAGAGTAAGGCTGGGTATCCTTATAATAACCAGTACCAATCCAAGTACCCTTGAAGTTATACTGAAACCAGTTGAGTACTTCATTCGATACCCATCATGTGAAAAGAAGCATTCAATTGCATAAAATGCCACCATAGGTGGGTTGTAGCTGCTGTTGCATTAAATCAAAGAACGCTTGGGTTGATTGGCTGTGAGCAAGTCCATACAAATAGTTTGGATACTACTTGGTATCGATTGATTTTGGTTGATACCTGAAAGGTATTGAGTGCCAATACCCAGCCCTACAATAGAGCCTAAAAATGTCACAAGTTCTCTGTTAATATAAAACTGCTCATATTTGACAATGAAGGCACTGTTGGCTGCTATAGAAAAGTCAGGTGATTTATGATGATACAAACCCTATTTAGTGGCTGGTTCAACTACTATTGTACATATAGTATGTATAAAAATGGTCATAGTTGCATTTCATATTTGTATGGTAATACCGGAATTATCAAATAACAATTAATGTTTTATTACTAAAGTTATGTGTCAGCTGTTCCACGCTAAATTAAAGCTGACCTATCATATATAGACAACAAATGAAATGCTGCACTTACAATATTCAATGACACACTTGGTTCCAGTAATAAAGCATGGCAGCCTTTCCTTTACATTTTCTACTTTATTTAGGACTGAAATGTTGCCTTTGTTATTGGCAAAGGTCATGTAAATGTAACCACTACAATAGTTCACTTTGATGTACAAACACTCACCATTCTTCCAGGAATTCCCATACTTCCTTTGTCACCCTATTGACCAATTCAAATTCAGAAGGAACAGGGGTCAATGAGAAGGTTAGACTGAAGACTTAAGGGACACCTTGACATTTGGACTTCTAGCCTCTTTGTCATTACAAAACGTTATTTCTAATTCTACTGTTACATTATAAAAACAGCAGTTACTATGTTTGTCTATCACCAGTAGTGTTCTGTTAGCACTGTTAAAATGAATTGAAGCCAAATGGAAGAAACTAGCATTGAATATACAAAGTTTGTACTAGTCCAAATGCCATGGTATCAAATTAAGGAATAAAATATTTTGTGTTAGAAGGGATTCAATTAGTTAACCATGCCATGTCTAATGTTGAGTGGAGACTAAACATTCCACCATACTGTGATAGAAAGAGCAACTTTGCTGCAGTCATGCCCAACCCAAGACTCCTGCCAGGTTTGAGTTGTTTGAGATAATGTTGCAAAGCAAGCATCAACTCTATCAAATGTACAAAAGTATTACTTACATCATTTGAAGCAAGTGGTTGATGGCCATGACAAAATACCCAGTGACACATATCTGGTGTAAGACACTGCTCTGTAACTTTATGTATCCACCGTGCACATAGCAATCTGTCAAAAGGTGCTCATTTCTAAAGCCCTCCCTGTGTCCTCAGGAGCTGTACCAATGTCTGAGGATCAGCCAATGTTCTGGTGATTACAACTCGCTGAAAACTCGCTCCTGCAAGAGGTCATGGATGTAAGAGTTGTGGGAGAGATGGGTGATTTGATAGGATTGATTGGATAAGACCAAATGTAGCGGGTCAGGGCATAGCTCTGTAAGTCATAAGTCTCGTTTCCAATAAGGAAGTTCCGGGTAAAATTTAGGAGGTGGGAACTTTACAGGACTGTGGTCTCACTCGTTCCTCTCAGCCGATGTGTCTCCATTGCAGAGTAGGACCTTGATAGCACCCACCAGACTCTGGAGGTGACGTAATCATTCTGCAACTGTTTTGATCATCACGTAATCATTGTGTGACAGTTTTGACCGTGACGTCACAGAGGCGACACGAGTATACCCAATCAGCATCGAGTCAGCCTCAAGCCCCACCCAATTTTTCGGGCTGCACGAGTACATACCTCGAGGCAGGGACTTGTTTTGCGACTATAAAAGTTCTGGGTCCTGGGAGATCGTCCTTCAGGGGCGGTTCCTGTTATGGAGGCACACGCCAATTGTCACGGCCACGTAAAATTACCCCAAAGTTCCTGTAGTGGAAACAGCCCTAAAATGTTCAGACTGAACAGACTGTGAACATACTTTTCACATTTCGGTATATGCACTTTATGTCGGATGGTGGCTGCCTGAGAGAGAGTTTCTTAGTACCTTACTGCACATCATTCTTCAGTCAAATTTGATGTGGGCCTATAATTGCTCATTAGTAATACTTCCAGAGGAACAGAGTTAAACACAAAGACGCATGGCTGTCAAGGGGATGTGCAAATTGTCCAGTTGATATCTGAGTAAAATGGGAACTGTCACTCTTTTTCCCCAAGCAAAGTTATTCTACAATAAGTAAAATAAAGTTGAGGGCTGACAGGAGATGTCACAGAGTGGGAATATTACCATCAGTGTGCTTGCACATTTGAGAACACCACATCAGTTTTCTTTTCTGTTTATATCTAGACTGAGTCTGGGCTTGATTTCAGCTGTTTTTAGTCTTGCTAGATTAGATGTGGTGGTATCTCTATCATTAGTATGTGGCATATTTTTTAAAGCTTTTAAATACTATCAGGCTACAGCTGGTCTCTTTGAAGCCCTGTCCAAGGTCCTGATTTAAACCATAACCTTGGGGAGAATCTGGCACAAACAAAAATGGTTTTAATCCAGAGCTGGGGGCTTTACAAAGTGCCTAAATTGATTATTTCTTGCAGCCACAAAATACAACCTTGACTAAAGCTGGGTTTATAGCTGTAAGATGAATTGAGTGTTTCGTAAAACCTCATTCAGTTCATGTGTTGCACTGCATTCCACAGACAGAAACCTGATCGCTGCTGCACTATTCCTTCTCCTGTATAGTACAAAAATATTTCAACCATTACTTTTTCCCCCCTCAAAAGATAAGGTAGACTGACACACAACAGCATACACAAACACTTATGCACTGCACATACACACACACACACACACACACACTGGGACCCATACATACATACACACTCCAGTAAAAATGATTTATGCATGCCCTTAGTGCAGCAATGTTGAGGTGTCTGAGGCATATTTACTTCTTTAATGAGCCTCGGCTAGGCCCACCACACACGCACGCACGCACGCACGCACGCACGCACGCACGCACGCACGCACGCACGCACGCACACACACACACACACACACACACACACACACACACACACACTCAAACACACATCTGACCGCAATAACACCAGTCTCTACTCCCCACCAGTAAAAGTACTTATTGTGAAATAGACACCCATGAGACCACATTTGTTGTGATATAGTTTGCAGTGGAGCACATGAAGGCAGATATATGAAGGGATCGTGTTAGCTTTCATTAATAATGGTTGCCAGTCAATAGCCATGGGTTAGTAAGAATTATATGAATGCTGCATACTGTGAGCTTGGCCTGCCTGCATGTGGAAATGTAAATTGATGCATAGCTTTATACATGTAGAACAGCTGGGGCGCTCATTTAATTGAGAAAGTGGGTTAAAGTGTGTATATCTGTGTGTGTGTGTGTGTGTGTGTGTGTGTGTGTGTGTGTGTGTGTGTGCATATGAGTGTGTGTGCGTGCGTGTGTGTAAAGTGAGGAGGAAACAATGTGTTTTTGATCTATCCATCATATCAGTGGGGTCTACCTCCTTCGGTTATGAAGACCTATAATGTCACATTATAAAATAACCACACGAAAACACCGCTCCCTGACTTTCAATTTTTACAGGTCCTCTCTGCAATAACCACATCCTCCCGTCCTCATTTACTCATAGACCGCTCTTGATTTCATTTCCCGCTGCTTGATGGGTGTAATCAATCACAAATTCTGGAAGGGATCTCATCGTTCCTTTGACACATACTGTCAGCAAAGCTCCAGCACAGGAACAAAAGTTTAGGCCAGTTTCTGCTTGAGACTGTTTTATGGGTCTGTTTCACAAGTGAGCTTGTCAGAATCAAATCTCAACATGAGACAAAGGTCAGATACTAAATGTCCGACCGCTGTCACAATAGGAACCATGTGCGTTTGATACATTTAGACCGCTGGGTCAGCAGAAAGAAAAGAAAAGGTGTTAGGCAAAAGAGTTAATGTGAAATACAAGAGCAGATTTTGTTCAGAGAGATTAAATAAGCATTACTTTCAGGCTGTAGAGTTTATAACACAACAAGCAAGAGGCCATGGCATGGTCCAGCTAGGAGCTCATGAACCGATAGCGTCAAGGTTTTAAAGCTACAAGCACTGCTTATACTGATATCTCTGAGGTTTCTGAACTGAGGAGTGATCATAGAAATAATATAGTTATAAGTAATAATAAGTTAATGGTTTGACTTAATTTATGTTTGAGAAAATTCATCTGAAAACATTCAAACTCTAATGAACCTTGGATGGATGGCGATGTGCAGAGGGTGGTCAGGTTCAATGCAACACTGTCTCCTTAAGAAATACATTCATATACATTGAGCCCAGATTTCATGTTTAACTATATAAAGAGGAAGTGCCTGCAAAAAGTTTTCTTTAATTGTACCCCTTTCCTTACACTATGTGCTCTTGGCATTTCTATGTGTTCAGACAACTTCAAGGACTTGGTTGAGGTTCAGAAAAAAGATTGTAATGTTGGTTAAATATGGGAATAGTCAGTGCTATTTGAAGCAGTGAAGAACATGCTTTGGCCTTAACACTATGTAACCAACACCACCATCTGTCCCTAACCTGACTCAAGTCAACTTAACCAAATTCATGGGTGTGCACAACCAGAACACATGTCCAGCTACAGTGTCCTGCGCTTTAAGGCGAGACAGTGTAGACCTACCGTTTGTGGCATAGCAGCTTTCTTTCATAGCTTTCTTTATTTCATCAGAATATTTAAAATCTGTTGCGTTAAAGGTAATGTCGAGGAAACACTTTGAAACTGAAACACAACACATGCTACTCAGAAAAAGTAGCTTACACTGAAGATATTTCATATGAGACATCCACTTCTACGTAATATAACAACAAACTAACTCTTTTTTGGGGCATGGTAAAATTTATATTAGATCATGACATTAGAAAGATGAGGTCAAAGAATAATGGGGAATGACACACAAAAGGTCCCAATTAGAATCAAACCAGGGACATTGTAGTTCAAGGTTGGTGCCTTAAAAGTCAGAACACCAGGTTGCTGTAGTGCAATCATTATACTGTGGGGTAAGTTATTAGCCTGCACTGCAAAGCAAATGAAGTTGTCAAAGTATGAAATACTTGCATACACGTCACTGATTTTTTCTTTAACTGAAATTATAGTGAGGTGGTGTACGGTAACTCTACGTTGCTACTTAGCGGAAAAAAGGTTTGCTACTGGAAAATCTACATGACTTTGAAAGGATTTGGGCAGCTAGTAGCATAACAAGTAGAGTTGCTACACGTGGAGAGGATTTGAAGTCAGTGAACTGACTCAGTAATATCAGTTTTACAGCAATATGTGGAGTTCGCTAACAGAAGCTAACATTAGCCACCAAAAGCTAATGGGTGCACCAGATCAATTATTATTCATTATAATTATTATAAATTCAACTTTAAATTGTTTTAAAAGTTGCATAGCCTCACTTCCAGGCAGAAGTTGTTTTCCCATGAAAATATTTGGCGAAAACTGAATTAGTGATTAATAGATGTATTTTGTAGGAGACATGGTTATGATATGGCCATCATGTCATAACAGCAGGTATCTAATTATACTATACAATATGCAACTACTCAGTAGAGGGCAGGCAGAGAGACCAATACTGCAGTGATCAGTATCTACACATGCAGATATACAGAGACACACAAAGACACAAGTTAAAAAGACAGTTACCGGAAAGCCTGCTCGTCCAGGAGGACCCTGAGAAAGGGGTGAGAGAAGGATGGTACACAAAGGATAGAGTAAATTTTACAGATAAAGAAAACAACATGAAAGAAAGCCGCATTGAGCCAGGCCAGACTAGGATGAATAAGAGAGAACTGATCTGACTATTTCATAGAAAAAAAAATGTATTTTGGCCTTTTCGGCTCAATGACAGCTCACAGAAAGAACGCTGTTGATGCAATAACATGCCTCTTTAAGTTCTTGTCGACGGGCATTCAATAAATCATATTTTAACACAACACAAGGGGTTTTCTCAACATATTTAGAACAAAGTTTCGTCATTTCACCACAAAGACTCATGCAAAGGTTTTGGGAGAGTGCATGCTCTACTATGTCTCTGCATAATAAACCCTAAACTATATTCCTAATTAGCCTCACCCTAGTTGAATTCCTTCCTAAAGTGGACATAACATATTAGGATAGTGGCTTCCATCAAAAACAATTCACTATTCGCTATAATACAAAGGCTTTTAGTGATTCCAGTTCCAAACACAAGAATGAGCACGTTGTCAGAAGTCAAGTGTGTTTTGTTTTCACCGAGCGAGCGGAACACAAATCAGTGCTTTTTGTGTGAGCGGCTCTTAAGAAAAGGATGGAAGTCTAATTGGTTGGAAGTCAAAACAGGAACTCTTGACAGCTTCCAAAAAGCTGCAGAAGCACTGACAATTGAATGATAACTGCCTGCTCTTAAATTCTGGCATGTCATCAATATTCTTCCATGAGGAGTCCAGTGAGAGTGCAGCACTTCCCAGAGAGAGTGTGTATGTATGTGTGCATGTGTGTGTGTGTGTGTGTATGTATGTGTGAGTGTGTGGGCGACTGCTGGCTGACTGCGACTAAAGGGAAGTCTTTTACATCAATAATCCTCTTACATCAATAATTCTGGATGGAAGGAATTTCAAACATTTATCTGAGCTTTTGCTTACTGGCTTGGATTATTAAAACTATAATTGTCTATTAAATGCTGCTGCGATGTGAATTCATTATGTGTTATGCATTATTTGTCCAGCTTTATGGAACAAATGTTACTAAGTCATTTTAAAGGAATACTCCAGTGAAAATCCATCTTGTGGCTTGCAGCTTGTGGAGCACTGCTGCTGGAATCTGATGATTAACTTCCAAATGAAACCTTTAATGCAGAATAATACACTTCCACACATATGATCATAACAAGCTTAACATCCCCAATAAATAGCTAAATCCACTACTTTCTGCTGAGCTTCAGAGGTGTGCTGAGGAGAAAGCTCCTCACGTACAAATGGCCAATTAACCCACTACAGTTCTCTGTAAAAAAAAAAAGAAGCAGTGTGACCCCAGGTACTTCCTGTTTCTATCTGCTCTGTACTTTAAACACACACACAGTACCCCATCATCTTCAAACAAAAACTTCATCATTCATGAATATCATATCATCAGTCATTAATAGGGATGCTCCGATCGATCGGCCGCAGATCGTTATCGGCCGATATTGATCCTAAACAGGTTGATCGGTGTGCTCTCAAAGTGCAGATCAGAAAAGCCGATCGCAAATATATATATATATTTATTTATTTTTTACCGGAGACATTCTGCGCGTGACGTATATTATATGAGACTGTTTTGTTTCCCGCATTCCAGCGCGTGACGTAATTAACCTGCGACTGTTTATCCGCTCTCATGAATGAGTGATTCAACTTTACATAACACTGGAGAACATAACACTTTCAATGAATGAAATTAAAAGTTATTCAACAGTATTTTTGAAGAAATAAGAGTCAAAAACTCAACAAAAATGCGTATCAGCTGCACAAAAACATTTTTAGAAAGTTGAAATATTTCCATTTTTGTATATTCTGGGTCAAATTAGATCATCACATTTCTGTTTTTAAGGTGTCTTTTTCTTCTCTCGAATACAAAAATGGGTCAAATTAGACCCTGAACAGTATGTGAGACATATGCATCACATGATAACAAACACATTTTTTAAAACTAGAAGGACATTACAAGACCACCTCAGATTTAGAAAAGTACAACACAGAATGTACTTTACAGTTCTGTAACAGAACGCGATTGACAGATGTTAATCAAACTACAACTTGGCAACGTCACTGTCAATTAAACTTCATAGAGAGAAAGCAAAAAAAAGAACTACACAGCTACAAAGATAAACACTTCCACTTTTCCAGATAATAAGAAGCTGTTTGATACTAAAATATGCGTATATATTGGCGTACGTTTCATTGTTTACTTGCTTTAGCTCATATGCAATCACCTTAAAACTCAATATTAGACCCAACATGGAAGCCAGTAGGGACACAGTTGAAAATGAATTACAGCTGCAAATGTGTTGGTTACTTTTAATTTTACATCTTGTAGGTCCTTTTTGCAGCCTAATTTCATACACTACTCTCACCCATGTGATAGTAATTTACTTATACTTCAGTCTTGAGGATTCTAGGTGAGTGTGGTTTGTGCTTAGCTACCCAGATGAACACTATTTCTACTAACACAGGCTGGCAGTCAGAGGGCAGTGCGTGAAGGTGCATGGCCAGGTGCTGAGTGTGAACATGCTGCACATAGGTGCCTGCCAGTTCGCTACTGGCTCTCCAGGGGCCGTCTGTCGGGGGTAGAGGTCACCCACTGCCGGAAGGAACCCTTCACTTGAATTACACAGTAACCTCACAACATGTGGCTCCCATTTGGTAAAGTGCTGCTGAATGAATGGGAAGTCGAGGAAAGAGAGGGGGGGGAGAGGGGTATATTTGGCTATCGTACGTGGGATGTATGGTCCCCAGGGTACACCGCTGCTCAATAAGAACTGAGTTGGGATGTATAGGAGAAAGGTTTAATTTACTGTTGTTCTATTCTTACTGGTGTTGTTTTACCCAGAAGCTGACTTTTTTGTTACCCTAGGACTGAACTTGAACACCAAAAAAAACCCCAAAAAGAACATTAGATATTAATCATCAGTGAATAGGAAGACCTCCTTTTGTGAAGCTAGGTGTACAGTGTACATTATAATTGTTTTAAATGGATGTTGTAAATTCTGCTACTGTATTTTGAGTTTGTGACTGACAGTCTCTGGAGGGACCCCTGTTGGTATCCTGTTCAGCTTCATCAGAATAAGAGGGTGTTTCCCATCATTTATGATTATTTTAAAGTGTGTTACATGCACACAAGCCCAAAGCAAAGTCCAAAGGCTAACAGGGCCGAGTCCCTGATTATAATGGTCATGGTCTATTACTGTATATGAACAACAGCACAGCAGCTTCAAGTCTTTTAAAAAAAAAAAACCTATCATGTCACTTTACAGTTGGAGTAGGTTTTTTTATGGAGATAAAGGTTAGCCGTGAATGTGTTAGCCGTGTGATGTACTATAGCAACCAGGCAATTAGTTTTCCTTGCACATTACCCTGTGCAGATTAAGATATGAAACCGCCTCTGTGGCCCTGAATGGAAATATGTAGCAATAGAGAATAAATGGATAGTGTATTCGTGAAAACATCATCGTACTACTCTATAACACATTTTCCTTGACTATAGTTTATTTCATAAAGAGAGTACAGACTCCAGTCACCAACTCCAAACAGAGCTGACTTTGAGGGACCAGTGCCATATATTATTATCAACTGTGTTGCACCAAGCATTTTTTGTACAACCATGCTCTGTCTGGCTCAACAAAAGATATTTGATTTGTTTTTTTAGTTGTGAAATTATCTGAGTTAACTTAGTAACCAAGTAGCACTAGTAGTCACACCTATATTGTACTTTCCTGTTACTTCCCTGCTATTTTGCATAACATGTGGATGGATTCGGCTGTTCCACTTCCAGGTTTGACACCAAAGCTATTCCTTGAGTAAGTGATTCTTTCTGGGAGCTTCATACACAAATCCAGCCAGAGTGGTTTGTGTCAGACATCATCATGCAAGACTACAACCTGCATAGTCCCTCAGCATTGGAACCCCCCCCCCCCCCCAACCAATGAGCCTTATCCAAGCTATAGGTATTTTGCATGTTTAAGTAAGACATAAGAGACTTGTAGAATCTGACCATGTCTCATAGTTTAAAATGCTCAGATCCTGTGAGTGTAAGAGAGTGGAAAATCTGCCTCGCCGTCTGACCTCATGTACCTTAAAACTCCTCTGTAGAACTATCCCTCAAATTTTCCACGGAGGGATATTTGGCAGGGGTGATTTTAAAACTGACATGGCTGCACAAACGTAAAACTCATAGTAGACAGATGTTTGGAGCATTGTAAACTGTGTGGCTTCAAGGCACAGGAATGAGGAGGTTTTCCTTCCAACCAAAGGCTTGATTTCACCTGTTCACATGCATTTAACCAGAGATGTGGAACTGCTTATCCTGTGCTGAAGACTATCCCAGCACTAGTGCACACCTTGGACAGGTTGCCAGTCTGTGACAGATATAGACAGAAAACCATTCACAGTCACATTTACACTTACGGGCAATTAAGAATCACCGGTTTAGGAGGAAACCCAACACCCCAGCTGGCTAGCCAATTCAAACCTAGAATATTCTCACTGTGAGGAAACAGTGCTAACCGCTACTTATTGACTATGACCACAGGCCAGGTACTTCAAAACTAAAATAAAACAGTGAATTCTGAAAACTGGATGGACTTCAGAACTGTGTGGATTTTTGAAGCAATTTGAAGCATAGTTTAGAACAATGAAATGTATGTAGACAAGGCAAAACAATGACACCAAATACTGTAAGTTTAAGTGGACCTACTTCACACCAAAATGCAAAAATAACCAGTTACTTTACCCCATGCAGGTCACATAAGATGTCTTGTCTACTTACTGGAGGTCCTGCAAGACAAAAACAGAGACAGAGAGAAAATACATTTAGATTCATGGTTTATGACAACATAACATACAGTCATTTGTGTCCAGTATACAACCATGTTTAAACAGACAGTCAATTACCCCAACCGTCTTTCTTGTGACTGCTTCATAGAGTGTTGAATTTTATAAACAGGGTCAGATTAACCTACTTGGGTGGAATAAATAAGCAGTGGATTCCTATTCTGCCCCTAACATTAAAAGGCCCTATTTTCCAAGACACAACTGTGAAGAAATGTAAACTTAAAATAGAAACAGTGTCTATAGCCTTCATGCAGAAATGTATAATTAAATTTCAAAATGTACAGTTCAAAGCTAGGTTGCAACATACTGATGTGGATAATCTCTTTCCTCATACAAGGCACAAACACAGCAGACTAGTCCCTGTTTTCAAAGACATGCCATGTTCAATCATCGAAGCATAAATCGCGGTATCAGTTTCAGGGATCTCGATCGTTGTGCATCTGAAAAGCTCCATGTGTGGTCCCAGGGGACTGCCACACTGAGCCTTGAAACTTGAAAACATTTCATTACCCTGGCAGCATTGGAAATAGTGTGCCTACCAATCAATCCTGGGATTGATATAAGGAAAGCGAAAGATGCCAGATAGATATACATCATCATTTGTAGCCTGAGTCGGGAACAAACAGAGGAGTACGAATATTGCCTGAAGAATTTCCACCACGCCCAATCCAGATTAATGCAAGACACTTGGCCCAAGCAGCAAGACCTTATTTTGTTGAGGCAGTCCAACACCCAGAACGAATGAGGTTAAAATGATAAATCAGCTGGTGTGCGTCTGCTGATCATGTTGGCCTTTATATAAATGATGTAAATCAATATAATAAACCATTGTCAGTCACTGCATAGGGATGTAATGACTGGATATTCTTTGTAGATAGATAGAAAGATAGATAGATAGATAGATAGATAGATAGATAGATAGATAGATAGATAGATAGATAGATAGATAGATAGATAGATAGATAGATAGATAGATAGATAGATAGATACTGTAGATAGATAGATAGATAGATACTGTAGATAGATAGATAGATAGATAGATAGATAGATAGATAGATAGATAGATAGATAGATAGATAGATAGATAGATAGATAGATAGATAGATAGATAGATAGATAGATAGATAGATAGATAGATAGATAGATGGATAGATAGATAGATAGATAGCTAGCTACATAGATAGCTAGATAGCTACATAGATAGATAGATAGATAGATAGATAGATAGATAGATAGATAGATAGATAGATAGATAGATAGATAGATAGATAGATAGATAGATAGATAGATATAGATAGCTAGATAGATAGCTACATAGATAGCTAGATAGATAGATAGATAGATAGATAGATAGATAGATAGATAGATAGATAGATAGATAGATAGATAGATAGATAGATAGATAGATAGATAGATAGATAGATAGATAGATACTTTATTAATCCTGAATATACTACAATGTTATCTTCATTAATTTCATTCTCCTATTAAACATTAATGCATGTGTAATCATTCTCATCTTAATCTTTTTCTGTGGAAAGCTACAGTCTCAATATGGTCTAAATCAATACATCCTCCTTCCGTTTGTAGTGATCCTAAAATTAATATATAAATGCATGTTTTGTGAGCCTTCATCAGTGGTTCACGGCAAGGGTTGGGAAGGTTACTTTAGAAATGTAATAGGTTACAGATTAATAGTTACCCTGTTTAAAATGTGATAATGTAACTACTTGACTTTTCTAATGTTCTAACCAATGTTTCCAGTTGTTAGGGTAAGTGTTCCCATTAAACACCAACATCTAAGTCCAGCTGTTTTTCATGGATACTGACATGATTTATTAGAGAGATCATTTCTTATAAAGCAACATGTATCTCTCATTTGAAAATGTATTCATTAGTTCATGTAGATTATGGAATATAAAGTAAAGATATTTTATGAAAGAAGTCAAAAGTCTGGGATGGGCTTAATTGGTATTGTGACACCATTTAAGCCCGTGTCAACTTTGTAGTTTTGTCCTAAAACTAGTAATGGTGTCACTGTCCGTGGAACCTGTAATTTAGATTGCTTATTTAAGAGAGACTCAAATGTCACATGAATTGACCACTACCAGAACTGTACCAGGCTTCACAACTCCCGTAGCCATGACTCATTCTCAGCCCCGTAAAATAGACCTTTCAGAAAAACCCACTATGCTTCCCTTGACCTTTTCATGAGCACAACCAGAGAGCCGCGAGTCATCTGACAAAATCAATTACTGTTGAATCCAGACAGGGGTCACTAAACATGTCGTTACGTCAATCACAGCAAGGTGGGGAAAATCACTAATGACAAATCTCTTCTGTGAAATGTCAAATTGAATCCCCTGCTTTATCTTTGTGGCAGGTTTAGTCTGTCTGCTCCTCAGACAAGTCCATCCCAGCCTAGAAGCCTGCTGTCAGCTCAATTTGTTGACTTTGCACTCTTATAAAATGAAAGCAGTTGGAACAAAGGAAAGAGCCACTTTACGGGGAAAAAAGGGATTTATAGACATTCTGAATAAGTAACTGCTTGGTATAAATGAAAATCAACCAGGGGCTCTCTGTTTTAGTATAACTCCAAGAATAACATTGCCCAAAGTCAAAAGATATGTCATAAATTCAATTTCTTCAGAGGGAAAGATACAGGCTCAGCATGAATGACTTGATCTAACTGGCTAAAGGGAGTGCAGAACATTTGTTCACTTCCCCAGCCCCAAAGACAGGTTTGACATGAGCCAAAATATCCATGAGTAACACACCATGCAGTGAGGGTGACAATTTCCCCCCTTTGGTCCTGGACATTATTCTCTCTTTTCCTGTTATTTTTCTTCTGAGATTCTTGTAGTAACTTGAGAAGTCATTTTCTTCAGCTTGGGCTGACTGGGCAAACACTTTTTTTCATTACAAAGACCTGGGGGCAAACAAATGTCCAACCAAAATCCCACACTAAGATGGTCTAGTAACTATAAATATGAAATATAAATCCAAATTTAAGCTGCAAGTAGCGATGAACGGGCTCACGCCTTCGTGGTCTACGAAGGACAAGCGCTGGAAGACCACGTCCTTTGAAGAATGCAGCCCCTGAATTGGGACACAGCTTATGTTGCTGCATATCAAATTTAGACCACACAGTTTAAATGTCATGTAAATAAAGGTAACTTTGTAAAATAACACTTATTTCCTGCTGTCACTAGGCAGTGGGTCTTTAATATAGCAATACAGATTTGACGATGGAGTTACAACAACTTCCTAATTCATCGCAAAGGTCCTTAGATGACACTGACCAAATCTGTAGTTGGTTGGATTAAATCTCTAAGAGGAGTTTGTAAAATGCAATTCAAAATGGTTGGAATTACAGTATACTACCACTGACTGTATGAAAATATGGATGATGCCTTGACACTTCCTACAGCTATGCAAAAGTAAAGCCATCCCTTTAATCTATATTAAACCAATATCTCACAAAGAATCCTCTCAGCCCACATGTTGTTTGGCTGTGCCTTCAGCTGTGCCCCCAGTGGTTGATACATGTCATTACAAACTGAACTGAGAGACTTGTTATTACTAAAACACACTTTCTGTTCTGTCCATCACTGACACTTGAATGAGTATAATTTTAAACTAGCAAGGGCCGCCTAAACTGGCACACATTATAAGCATCAAAATGTCATCATTTGTAAACTTAATGCTTTGAAATAGGATTCTGATCTTGAAGTCTCATTTATATCAGGGCGGCTGTTCCATTCATTCCTGTAGTGGCGATTCAATCCCTAAAGGGTAAGTTTAATCCTTCTCTGCATGCAAGACTGGTGAAAGCAAACATGGAGGCAAAATTCCTTTTGCATTCTGGGCCTGCCATCACATCCTGTTGGCTGGAGCTGCTCACTCAGGGGACACACTATGGAGCACCTTGGTCCAAAGGCACTTTGGGAGGTGTGGGGGAAGAGAGTTCAAATATAGCGCATGAAGTGGCGCCTGACGAGGGGCTGCTGAAACAACAGCTTTACGTGCAACAAGCAGTAGGACACAACATGAAACAAACTTTACACTCATAAACACACACACACTAAAAGGGAAGTTACTTGACTGCACTGATATGTGCTGTATGTATGCGAAGCCTTCTCGTCTACTGGGCTTAATGCTGTCTAACTATTGCTAACACCTGTTGTTTCTGCTTATGTAAGGGCATCGGTCAGACATGGCCGGAAATGGAGATCTAATATTGCATGCCAACATGCAAAATCATGGGCGTCTCCCTTTTCCTGCTCCTGTTAGAGTCAGTTAGTCAACACTGGCTTTTGCATTTATTTAAAGCAATTACACAATCAAACACTTTGCTGTAATAGCAAATAATGAACAGAAAACAAACAGCGTTGCCAGGCCTAAGTGTGCGAGTGCTCTTCTTGAATGCTGCAACATCATGGCTTTCACCTCTGGATAGGCAATAACTCAAAAAACCTTACAAACAACCCTAGTCATGTCCCCTTTATTCTCAGCTTACTTGACCTTTTGTGTTCCAAAGAGTAAACTAGTGTGGTGGGCAGGTGGGCAGCCATCTTGACACTCTCTCCCAGGATCTGGATCCAGGAATAACCCGTGGAATTTCAGTTCTGAAAATATCCAGATCCAAAAAACCCACCACAGCCTCCCCTTGCTCTCTCAGATTCCCTGCCTCTCTGGTTGCTCTTGTAAACACACAGCAGTGGTCAGTGCAAATGTGTCGGCTGTCATGCTTCTGTTTGGTGAGCGCCACAGACAGATTTGAGGAAATATGTTAGGTTACACTGGAAGAGGAAATATAGGCCATGAGACAACAGATGTAGCCAGAAACATATCAAAGCCAGTTTTGGAAGAGAAACATGAAGGCCTAGTGAGCATGTTGTGCCCCAAAGGAGGTTGTCCTTAAAGTCTGCTGCAAGGAGTGTTAAACTAATTATTGAGGCTGAAGCAGCAAGAGAGAGTGGAACTTTTTCACATGTTCAAACTATCCATTTTCACTTGTTTTGATGGTTCCCATCAAAAGGAAAAGAGTTGGAACAAATAAATCCTCAATCTGCTACCCCTACAGTTAAGATACAGTATGGTTCAAATCTGGTTGAGTTTTTGTTGAGTACACAGAGGCTGGGTTAGGATCAAGAATAAATGGGAGGCAGATCTAGGTGAACAAATCTCAGAAGAACATTCAATTCACTATACAGGGATCAATTCAGAAATCCTCTGATGCCTGGAAACCTTTCTTAAATGACTTTTTTCTCTTTCTGTCTGTCTGGCTATTGTGTTCAGATGTTGGTGATGTGGGATGGGGAGGGGGGAAGGAGAAGTGTTTTTTGTGAGTTTAGATAACTACTACTATTTGGGTAAATGAAGGGGAAGAGCACCTTCATGGTTAAAAGAAACAAAGCAGACAAATGGTCTGCCCAGGGATCTTCCTCAGGTAAATGTACCTTTACACAGATCCATCACCAGATGCACACACCTCCTGTCCCTGTAGTCTCACGACAATTAACTGTGCTAATTCAGATGCACGCTCAAAACATGAGGTAGCTTGAGAAAGAAATTAAAATATTTTAATTCCTCTAATTTGGAAAGTTACACAAATTGTCCCCACTCCCCTTAAGTCTGATGTTGGGATGGTGTGGCTGTAAAGGTGTCTCAGATGCTGTTAATGTCCAACAAGCATTTTATTTAAAGCATACTGATGCCTTTATATTTCTGTAATCTAACAAATAAAATCATTCCTGCATACTATAAAATTGCTTCTACAAACAATGACCAAATGAAGAAAAATTCTGTTTCTGTGTTTAACGTTTTAAACAATGTGCAAGGCTTGGATGGTCACCTCTGATTGGCAAACAGGAAATAGCTTTGCTGCTACATATTGTAGCTTTGTGCAGAACCATAGAGGACTCTCCATGTTATATAAAGCTGGGCTTTAGTAACTCATTTTCAGTTATAAATTATGTTGAACTGTAACACTAATTTAATTTGGATTTAGTGAGATTTCTCTTTCCTAATCAGACAGCTTGGAACTGCAAGTTTCCTGATGAGTTGTACAGGTGGTTTTAGGTGTGTTTGAGATCTTAGTGAACTTTATTCCAAAACTCAATGACAAAGGTTTCATTTAGAGATGTGGTGACAGGAAAGTGAAAATACTGTATGCACTGTCAGCGGAGCATGTCCAATCACCTTTCCAGCCAAGCATTAATCACTTACTGCTCTGTAGCCTGAACCGTTCATATTTGCAGATTTTTCAGAAGAGTAGAACACTATGCAATGTAAATTCACTTTCACACTTCAAGGATTTTCAGCTGCAGTTGTGCAAACAGTGAAGGGGATTTACAAAAGGGTGTGTATCTATCAAAGGATAAAACGGGGTGAACTTTTGCACTTCTCTCTGTCATAGGGAGGGAAAACTCCTCCAACGTCTTATTGAAACCTGGAAAAATCATTTTTCAAATTTCATTTGTTGCAAATATCCCCAGTCACACATAAAGGCCTCCACTTTCCACATGAAGAATCCACATCCACAGTGTTTTGAGGAGCACATGTGAGGTAAGATGATGAAAAGATGAAATGGCATGAGCTTCTCTGTCCTCCTCTGCTGTCCCAGCCTCCACATGAGAACTAATAAACACTAACAGCAGTGATATTGAGTTCAGAGCCTTTCACAAAAAAAAGAAATCTCATCTAGACAAACTAACATGTCATCAAACACCTTTTCCCCCTGTTCATTCCAGCCAGCCCAGAGAAAAGAGAGGCCCACTAAAAAGATGAAATGTCCCGAGCAGTAGACAGCTTAGCAGACAGGGTCAGGACAAAGGCTCTCATTCTTCATCCTCATCTTCTTTATATTAACTATATACAAGAGTCAGCCATTCCCATAGAATACCTTTAGCTTTGTTGCCTAGTAAAACATGAAGTCATAGTTCTAAAGCTGTCTGGGATATATTTGGCTCCACGCTAACTTGATGTCAGGCTGTGAGAAAATGTCGGAAAACGAAAAAGTTAGGACGCTAATATGAAAAGATGCTTTCTAATACTCCTGAAAAGCCACTTGGAAACTGTAAGGGTGATATTGCTTTGGCATAGAAGTGTAGAACAAAACTGCACATCCAGTTGAATTTCCTACATGTCATTTATTTAAAACCGAAAAGGAAGGTTCATGGCCCAAAGGTCTCATACAAGGAATCATTTTGCCTGTACAGCCTCTTTGGGAAGTGACACCTTTCTTCGTCAGGGCTGGGAACAGCATGCCGCTTGCTCTGGTGAAATATCCATATACAGATTTAAAAGGTACCATTGAAACCTCTGCAGGATATCTAATGCATCAAACCAATTGGAGGCCAAATGACCTGCCCAGAATTATACACACAGCATCCCATTTCATTAAATCTTCCTCGGCTGTTTCATGTCATGCCATTCTTGTCAATCCAAGAATGGGAAAAATGAATGTAGCTGTTCTGCTGTCAATGCCATGTAGGGGAGAATGGAATATTTTCCAATAAGCCTCAGACCAAAAAAAACAACGCTGCTAAGCCTTGGGATTAAATAATTACACAGCAGCTCTTACAGCAGATCACCACAAAGACGACATTGTATCTTTGCCAGAAAAAAGCCACTATTAACGTGACTCAATGATTATTCTCTGAAATTGCTCTCAGGAGGAAAAGGCATGTATTAATAAAAACTTCTACAGCTCCACTCCAAGTCTGGAGGACACGCTTCCTAATGCAGTCCATGGCAATGAGTGGGACTGAGGTAGAGGTGCATAAATCAAGCTTTTGTTTACCCTTTCACTATACTTACTTTGAGTTAAATCACATGCTGAAAGCCGCATTAATGGGCCACTTGGGGGCAGCAGCACTAGCAGAAAACACATCTGACATATCATCACTCTTTAAAGTTATTACATTGAACGAGTGAGCAAACAGTTGTATATTTACACATCCAGCAGACGGCAAGGGCAGCGTTCATTACTGTGAGGCATGTTTCTGGCTCCTTTTGATGAATACGTTTAGTTTTTAGGTTTGAAAATTGGAGAGATGTGGGTCCCCGAAGTCAAGGTGCATCACTTCCTTTAGCAGTTTATTGTCCCTCAGAACATTTTAAAGCAACATTAAAACTCATGATTGTCTCCAAAGGACTTTTACTGTGGCATTAACACATTATTGGTCGTCAGCCAAAAGCAAAAAAGCCAATTCCAATCCCAAAAGCTTAAGTTTGGTAGGTTAGAAAAACAGTTCTGTTTTATAAAGTCTTTCCAACATGTTAATCTTCAAGCTAAGTAACATTTAATATGAGCATCGAGATGAATCCAACTTTCTGTTTTTCTCATGTTGCTAATATTAAAATGCCAACATCAACATCTTTATGAATGACTGAAGATAAAGTTATATTTAACCAGCAGTTCTCCCTTATTATGAGGCTTTCTTAGAGAACTATTTTTATTTCACTTAGTTGCTAAGTGTTTGACTTCAAGCTTTAAACAAAGGCAAAAATTCAATTGTGAAGTTTTACAGTTTACAAATGAGTTGAGTGAGTCAGTGTTCATTTTGTTGTTTTTTTTCTGCTGAAAACGAGACGATAACTATATAAAAACTAAAGCACGGGGACAGAAACTGTGACGTCATGTACTGATGCTTTTTTCAACAAATAAAAAAGAGATGAAAATGTTTGCCAAAGACGAGATCCAATCAGAAGGTAGAGACAAGTTAGGAAGAGGCTGGTCGACTTTGGAAGAGATCCAATCAGAACTAATCGCTTTCACTGTAAAGGAGTTGAACCACACATTTGATCAACCCCCAAGAAGATGGTGCAAATAGCAGCCATGCACTGTGGTTCTCATGACAACGCGACAAAATGTCAGCGCCCAGGAGAAAGAGGAGAGCAGACATATGGACACTTTTCATATTCGATGTCAAGGAAAACAAGACACTTTGTAAAGTGTGTGGAGAGACTATGACACACAGTCAGGTAAATAAAGATATGTTTGTGTTTCAAATAATGAGTGAAATCTGTGTCTGTGTGTATTGCAAATACAAACCTTACTACTATTCCATGACATGATTCATTTCATGTAGTAGTGATAATGACTTAGTCGACTATTATCTAATGATATTTAGTCGATTAAAACTCTTGAGTCTGTTTGAATCTTCTTTGTTGGTAAATAGTAGCAACGTGCCATATACAAGAGCAGGCTCTGTGGAAAACCCTGCTGAGTGATGAAAGACATACTATATTTACTACATATACCTATGTCCTCTACATTACCACTCACTGTATTAGTTCCATGTTCCCATGCGACAAACACTCCACTGAGAGCTTGGGAAGCTAATAAAGCCTCGAGTCTATCATTAAGAAATTAGGCTAAACATCAGCACCCCCCAGGATACAAGGTTACATTTCCCTGACTCACTAATTCACCTAACCACTAGAAATGCACAGTCAGGGCCTTTTTGCAATAGGCCGGAGCTTTTAATGAGCCTGTAGGCCAGGCTCCTCTTTCATTGACTTAATGGTGGGGTTGCATTCAAGAGCACTGAGGGTTTATTCAGGTTTTTGCTTTTGTACATGGTGAACTGTTGTTAGACCTTAGGGCAGGAATTAGCAGGACACAAAAAAATCTGTGGAAGGAGAACAAAAGAGTTTTGGCTTTCCGCTTAGAGAGGTCACAGACAGCAGATTAGCTGACTTCCAGCAAAAGCTCACTGTCAGGAAGGAAAAAAAAGCGGTCAATGGATAGTTGTGGAAAAAAAAGAGGAAGAAGTGACAAAGAGAATGAGATGTACTTAAATAGAGAGTGATTATGTGAGAGAAAACTGTATGGGGAAATCCATACAGTGGCAAAAGGAAGATGTGAAGGATTTGAAGAAAGGAAGGGCTTCTTCTCAACGCCTTTGGCTAGGATGCGCCCACCTCCCACACTGTAACCTAAGAAGGGCCCCTGTGCTGTTAAATAACCTTCAAAAAGTCCACGGGCCTCTGTCATGAAAACCAATATGTCATCCAACTCGCAACTTCCTTTGCGCGATGTCACCAGCTAAAGGAAACTATGGGAAGTCAGGGAGAGGCAGATGAGAGTGTGGAAAAAAAAGTGATAGATGTTGCAATTTGTCTGCTCCAGGGTTTTTAAAATCGTCAAGATTGATTCAAATTGTATCCTGTGGGTTTTGGAGCCGTTCCCCTAAAGCTGTGGGTGGGGCGGGTGGATGTCTGAGGTGGGATTTGAAGTGAAAATCTTGATGGGTGGAGAGGCCAAATGAAGATCCACTAAAGGGAATGGGGATTTGATTCGGATGCTGTAGCAGGCAAGTCATTGTGAAGCATGGCCAGCAAATTGTAAATACACTGAAGATAATTAGGAAAATGACGTCAAATGTCTTCACTGACTACTCCTACATTTCCACGAGGATTAATGTTTACGTTATTTGTAATGTCTCCATCTCTTAATGGATAATCCAGCTTTCACATTAAAAATATAAACTCATTTTCCTACTTTCTGAGAGATGCAAAGTATGATACCAAGTTCAAATTTGTGCACTAACTATGAAGTTATAATAGCTCACCCTGAACCGCAAACTGAGTGCAACAGAGGATATTCCCTTGTACAAAGAGTTGCTTAAAGACATTGAAATATGACTTTTTTGTAGAATATGGTCTAACTACACGTTGCCATGGTAAAATACAAATGAAATCATGAAATCTTTTAACAAAACAAAAATTGTCAAATGTATGTTACAAATGTTATTTTACTTCTTTTTTTCATGTGATTTCAGAATCATTTTAAAACAACAAATTCAATCAGGTTAAGACATTAAACTCAACAGGTTTTTCTCCCTGTGAAGACAAGCAGATCATCTGTGAATTATACCACGAGGTGAATTTCATTTATGAAAAATACAAACTAAACAAACTAAATCCAAAGGAAAAAAAGAAGAGAAAAGAGGGGAACATTACAAGTAAAGAACAAATCTGTACAAGTGCTTATTGTATGAGGTCCAATGTGTGAGTGAACTTTAGAGCTGATGGTAAGTGTACTTTTGAACACTGGATGGAGCCACGCTAGCTGTTTCCAGTCTTTATGCTAAGCCAGGCTAAACACATCCTGACTCCAGCTCTGTACTTTACAGACTGACATGAGATTGATATCTATCTTTTCATCTCACTTTTGGCTATAAGAAATCAAAATCTTCCATTTTCCTGCAGACCAAACAAGTCGTAGACACTCATTCACAAATCCTCGCAGGCTTCCTGCAGTGTCCCATTCCCATTCACTACTTTTTCCTAACTTTAATTTCTTGATTTATAGATTTGACAGTATTTAGCATGACTGATGCTGACTGTCCTCTTCTCCCTACTGACTCATAAAACGTTCACAAATATTGGAAATGTGAAAAGGCAGTGATCCAACAATAGCCTGTTTTTCCTTACTTTTGCAAACTTTTTGTCAAATTTCCAAACTTATTAAACACAAGCCAAGTGTTCCTAAAATATCCACATTTGCACTGTGCAGGAACCTTGCCCTGGAAACTTATCAATCTAACTGGAGTCCATGATAATATTATTTTCATCATCCATTGAATTCAGTTTCTAATAATAGGTCGAGCACATGACAGTTCTAGTGTGAGCATCCAGGCGCCACTCTCTTCCTGTCAGCCACACTTAAACAACAGACTGTGGGCGTCATGGTGGGGAAACCCCACCTCTGTGTGACCCATGAGCACATTACTTAGCCCTGACAAATGGCATCTCAGCAAAGATTAAAACAACAACTTCAGCAAGGTAAACCCACAGAGTGTTTTGTCCATGGGTTAAGACAACAGTATGTGCATTGGGCAGGCTGCACATTTGCCCTTCCTCCACCTTTTGATGTTGAATGTGCGTATGTGCATGTCATTCATTAAGACAGTCCTCTTCTAGTGCTGTTGTTTTCAGAAGGTGATAAATGGATTATGAAGGAAATCTTACAAAAAACAGCTCCATCAAAAGAAAGAGGTGAAGCCAGTAATTTACATCAACGCATGGTAGAGAGATATTCGATTTCAGCCTGCTTTCATGATGACACATTAGTTCTGGTTTATTACAACTTTAGTCTTATAGTCCTATTAGTCAGTCCTTATAGTCATTCCTACTGAATGATTATGACCATGAACCGCAACGTCCCCACTTTCCCTCGTTTCCTGTCATCTCTCTCCCGAGGACCATTAAATAGAGACATAAAATAGCCAAAAAATATTATTTTTTTTAAAAGTGCATTTATCGATTCATATGGTAAACTCATGTACCTTCAGTTTTCATGGTCTTTCTATTTGTTTTGCATATGAGCAATCTAAAATGCATACCTGATGGCATTCACCTAGCTTTTTTAATACTAAGCATAGGATCAACATTTTTCAGGTGTGTAGCAGTTAGGTGTTCAATCATTCCTCCTGTTCATTTTGACTATTAAAACATCTTCAAATGTGCTTTCAATGGAAGTGATGGAAGACAAAATCCACAGTTTGTCATTTAATGTAGAAATGCATTCAAAAGTTAATTTTGAAGCTTATATAAAGTTTAGTCTTCATGTCTCCTCAGACAGTGTTGCCAGGTTATAATAATCTAATGATATCTATTTTATATCGCACTTATCAAATCAACGTTCCAAATTGCTTCACATAGAGGCACATAAAACACACAGCTATAAAAGAATAAAAAGGCTAAATGAATAACAACATAAAAAAGCCAGCATGACCAATAATACAAAATATGGAAGCCCATAAAGTAGAATAAAACTAGAATCAAGTAAAATCATGGAAAACAGTGTGATAAAATTGTGCTTAGGCTTGAAAGAAGTCACTGAGTCAACCCGCCTCATTTCCTGGGGCAGGGTGTTCCAGACCCTCAGGGCTCTTATTTCAAAAGCCCTGTCCCCCTTAGTCTTCAGCCGAGAGTCTGGAACAGATAGATGGTCCCTGCCTGATGATCACGAAGTGCGAGCAGGGTCATACAGGGATAAACGGTCTGATATATAAAGAGGAGTCAGACCATTTAGTGTCTTGTAAGAATCTTGAAATCAATTCTAAAGCATATCAGAAGCCAGTATAAAGAGGCTTAAACCGGGATGATGTGTTCAAACTTGTTTACTCTGGTTAAAAGCCTGGCAGCTGAGTTCTGTACAGTCTGTAGCCACTCTACATTTGTTCTATTTAGGCAAGTAAAAAGGCTGTTACAGTAATCCAGGCATGATGAGATAAAAGTATGTAAAATGGTTTCTTTGTCTTTAAAAATAGTTTGAATTCTGGCTTCAATTCCTTCGTTGATAAAGGCATGTTTGGAGTTTTGTAATGTGCTGCTCAAAGTTTAAGTTATGACAACAACACAGAAATAAAGCCTGCCGATGGAAAGGGGGCAAACAAAATGCCACGACAAAAAAAATACAAAAGGAAAAGTCGAAGAAGCACACATCATTGGCCAATCAAGAATTGAGCAGGCTAATAGTGTAATGTGTGAAACAAACATCCAAGGCAAGGAAAAACCTGACTGTTTTAACACAAACTTGAAAAATTGTGAATATGGGGGGGGGGGGTATTTGTAGATTTGGACGATTTCAGTACCTGCCTCATGAATATGGGGGATTATCTATTTCTTTAGTTTTAAATACATTTAAATGTAATGATTTATTGCAGCGGCTCACACATTCTTTGCCATATGCTTCCATGTGATCGATCATACTGAGCGAGATCTCAGCAATTACTTTGGTGACATAAGTGTCATTAGTTATCAGAACTAATAGAATTAACGGAAAAAACAATAGAAATACGTATTGTACATGGACTGTACTTATATAGCGCTTTTATTTTTGACTTTTACTTTACATGTCACATTCACCCATTCACACAGCCAGCGGGAGCAATTCAGGGTTAAGTATCTTGCAACATATGGACTAGAGGAGCCGGAATCGAACCACTGATCTTCCGTATTGTTGACGACCGTTCTACCTCCTGAGCCACAGCCGTCCCCATTGTAAAAATATGTATTTTCAGTATATTCATACAGGCTTATGAGTCTATCACATGAAAATGGAGCAGGTTTGCTTCTATTGAGCTTACAGAGTGGATTTTAACACACCTCCAACATATTTAGAGCAACTATATTGTAAGCTGCAAGATTTTTTTATGAGCCAACATTTTTCAACTTGTGAGTCCATTTTTCAGTTATTCAGCTCGGGCCACTGACACACATCATCATTTTTCAAGAAATATAATCACAGCATGGATTTCACATGGCAATTAGTTGCTTTCCTGTCACCCTGCTTGTCTTAAAACAACCAAAACAAACTGGATTGTAATTCTCGGGTTCCCTCTGTGTGTGTACTGTTCTGTCATCTTCTAGTCTAGCTTTGTCACATCACTAATGTGAAATATCACAGACCTCAGATCTCCCTAAGGACAAGCAGGGCTGGAACCTCAGTCCCCCGTGTGACTTCATAAGTCAGTCCTCTGCCAAGTTTAAGAATGAGGTGCTGTGAGGATTTTAAGAGGCGATTCATTCTTTAATTGAGTTACCAGGCAGAGAAATGGTAGCACACTACACTATGCAAGCTATTAAAACAGAAGCTCAGACAGAGAGAGAGAGAGGGAAAGAGAGATTGCTGAAATAAATGGAAGGAAAGTCAATGTTTTTTCCATATGTGCTGTAGGAGTTTGGCATTAGGCCAGCTTCACACTCCACACTAGTCCTAGCGTTAAAACGGGGGCTCTCACTCTAATAGCTCTCGCCTGTTGGGCTAATAACAAAAGCAGAACCACCAGCATAAACATCACAAGTCTTAAAGGTTAAAGGCGGCCAAAGGGGTCTGGCTCTAATCAGAGTGGGTTGAAAACAAACTGGAAAGACGGAAGTGAAAGAAAATCAGAGAAAATTTCACTATAAGACTAAAAAATATATGCGATTTCTAGATAGTATCATGAAATCCTTTGAAATGTGAGAGGAAAAGGTCCACCTCTCCAATCATTCACCATGCAGTTTAGGGAATATTTGGCCATCAATGTACCCCAAAGTCCTTGAAGTGCGTCTGTGGCTTCACAAAGCTGAAAGAGGAGCTTGAGATTCGAGCTAAGCACCCCTCACGCAGTCTAACGGTGGGAACGCAGCAAAGCTTGGATTTCAGCTTCTCTGAAATAACACCCAGGCAGCCCACACCCCATCACCCTATACCCAACCCTCTGATTCCTGATTCCTTCTCACCCCTTACATTGAGAGGGGGTCTGAGTTTCTGAAGGCCAGTGTAGTTGCCAATATACAGTATCTGGATTTAAGCCAGGAGAATATAGTTTGCATTCTTTGTTTTTTTTTCAGAGTGCTGCATTCCTGGCAGGTTGGAAAAGGCTCTGAAAAAGCATTTAGACTGGGAGATATTTAAAAGCACTCAGATGAAACACACATATATTTCAATCTGATATATCAGGATTGAAGAATAGACGTGTAATGATTAAACATATCAAGTTGTAGATATGGCTAGCTACATCAATACACCATGGATCCAAAGTAAATGCTGTCTTGAATTGACCAAAAACTGACATGGCTGTATCAAAAAACAATCTTTTTAACTTCTAACTCTCTGTAAACAGCAGACTGTTGAAGTGGAATTTCACTGTCAAATTCATTCATTTTGAGGACCGACTTAAACGTTCCTAAATGTTGTGGAGTGGAACAGTATTATTTTCTGAGACATTTCTGGTTCAGTACTTTTAATTTCCTTTTAAAACATGTAGTTACCAACACCAACACACATTTTCTTGCTCAGGTGGAATCTGATCAAAATGCAACAAAGGACATTTTGATATCCAGTCGATCAGTCGAAAAGGAACAGTCTCCACCATCATATCCAAGTGTGTTGTTTGTCATTAGCAGGACACTTGAATGTCATTAGGCCAGGCTCAGAATGGGAGCTGTCATTAGAGACATTAGTCAGCTGGACTGCTCTGTTCAAAACAAATGAATCAAGCACACATGGAGACATGATGGGTGTAAACAGTCCCTTCAAAATAGCACACAGGAACTCTGTATTTATGTTAAGGTGAAAAGTGAAACCCACATTTATATTTGATGGCAGCACGAAAATAAATGGTCAAAAAGTGTTTTGGCGGAGCAGGAAATGCAACATATTAAGAATTCATCTTATTGACACAGTGAGACAGAGGCAGATGTGTGGTTGTACAATAGTTATTTTGCAGATCAATATCTAAAACTTTAAAATATGAGACATTGTACTTTTTACATTTTAGGAAATATTTTAATTTTAATATTTTTTGTGGTATTGCTAATTCTACTTCAGCAAACTATCTCAATATATTTTCCACCACTTCCAGCTTCTGAACTAGTGATCTGAACCAAGGTTAGATCACCAGCTGGGCAAAGTGGGCATCTGCCCCATTGCCTAGAAACCAGAGAGGCTCCCAGGATTACTGTGTAGGAATTGGTTTATTGTAACTTTGTTTAGAAATAAAAATGAAAATATGTACTACTTTAGCACTGTATCTAGCAACATCATATAAGTCTTATGGTGGATCAGGCTTTACCACCCCATCCCGAGACCGTTTATTATTTCAGCTGATTGTGTGCCTACAAGGACCACATTCCTAAATCCATGTGTGTTTAATGTAATTACCACACAGCAAACCTGAGGCCAGGAATAATGCAGAGTGGGGGAAGAACGGGAGGTGAATAAGAGCCCAGTAACTCAGTTTTGCCCTGGGGCCCCCAAGCAGGTTAATCCAGCCATGTCTAGGACACATTCTCTCCTATTGTTTCATTTTTTTGGGTTTCTCTTTTATTTAAATTATATTTTCACACAGCTAATGCTCCAATAAACCTCAATGAGAAAGCTAGATATGAAATTGATGGTGTCTTCATTATGGAGAATCATAATTTACAATGTCTCACATGACCTGCCATCTGCATGGACAGTGCTAGTGCTGAAAGTCAGTTAGTCAGTCAATCAGTCAGTTAGTCGATTGTTCTGTTAATTAAACATTTTTTGTTTGTTTTCCTGCACAACACGACAATGCTTATTATTTACAGGTTCCAAAATCTGAGTAAATTTAAGCATCTTTGGGACTTTGGACAAAACAAGTAATTTCTATCTATGGGCTGTGTGGACTTTTCAACAATTTATGATATTTTAAATGTATCAACTGATACTAAAATGACAAACAAACTGATCATTAATTAGGCCTGTACATCATTACCATAATGTGCCTCTAGGCTACATACAATCTCCCTGTTGTTATTTAGCATGTCAGAGCTGTATCATCAGCAGGCACACAGTAAATGAGGATGTGAGCCACACAGAAGAGCATAGTAATTCATATGGCAGACCTTCATGTCAGTGCTCAGCAGATTGTGTCGCTCTCCTTCCCAAACAGCCTATCAAAATAAACAGTAATGGCTGATGAGGGATGGCACATCCTCTGCAAAGACAAACAAAATGAAAAGCTCAATCACACGATGGGATCAGGTTTCATATGGAGCTGTCCTAAATGAGGAAAACAGCCCCGGCCTGGCAGTTTACCTCCAGCTTGGCAGAGTTATGACTGACAAGACATTCTCGTATTCCTTCATCTCACCACCAACGACCCCTTCTTTACTCCCACTTATCCTACCCATCTACTGCCATGTGAAGAACAAAGCTGATTACCAAATAGAAATCTCACAGATATATACTCTCAGGTGGACCAGTTATATTAGATTTATGAATAATGTGTAATTCAAGTGACAGTTTTACTACAGAGGATGACCAAAATCACCAGGAAACACCCACTGGGGACCATGAATGTTCATAGATAATCTCAAGCGGAGTAAAAACATGATAAAGGCTAGTTAGTATGATTCAGTAAAAGAACATCGGAATGGACAGTGGAAATATTTTTTTAAAGACATTTGACATGACATTTCTTTTTTCTCTCCCTCTTAATATCATTTTGATTGGGATTTTTGTTGTAATCTCACTTTACTTTTATCTGTTTTTGTCTTTCTTCATCAATCCCTTTTGTCCTTTTGTACCATTCTCCTTCTGTCACATAAACATCAACCCTGGACGTCTGTCTGCAGATGGTTTTTGCACATCCACATAGATAGGTCTGCTGTTTGATCTATATCAGACATCCTACACATCTGCCCATCAGATCAGTCTACACACACACATACACACACACACACACACACACACACACACACACACATACACACAGACACACAGAAACACACACATACACACACACAGGGTATTGTTTGGGGTATTTACATAGACTCACATTCATTTCCTGGAGTCTTATCCTAACCCTAACCATAACCACTACTTGCCTGTACCTAACCTTTACCCTAACCTTAACCTAACTCTAAGCTTAATCACTGAGCCAAAAATCAGCATTTTGCCAATGAAGGACATAGCTCTTGTCCCCCTCCCACATTAATTATGAGGGCTGTCAGTGCCCCTGACACTGACAAACAGTAATCCGCTTGAGTTTTTTGGGTCTCCATGAAATGTTTCTGCAAATATTTAAAAAGATGGCCTTAGAGGAGTTCAAAGCTGGGCCAC
This sequence comes from Scomber scombrus, assembly GCF_963691925.1. NCBI lineage: Eukaryota > Metazoa > Chordata > Actinopteri > Scombriformes > Scombridae > Scomber > Scomber scombrus. The sequence goes on from NC_084981.1 coordinate 1,746,466, forward strand.
TGACCCACATGCACATGATCACAGAAACTGCAGAACTACTGATCTGTTAAGCAGCTGTCCAAATCACTTCTCATGGCACCCATACAAAGGGTTGCAGTGTAAGGAGTACAGTAACCTCCTGGAGTCTGTGACCTGTGAGGACACACACAAACAAATCCAGACTGAAAAACAAACACACACACTCCAAAAAGTATTATCTGAGATCACTAAACAAGAAACACGTGTCATGTTTCATCAATCCCATTTCAGAAAGGGCAGATGTGGACTTTCACATTACACACCAGAAATCAGCCATGTCGCCCCCAGACGCACAGCTCTCACTACACGGCCTTATACAAACTGTGTGTGTGTGTGTGTGTGTGTGTGTGTGTGTGTGTGTGTGTTTGTGTGTGTGTGTGTGTGTGTGTGTGTGTGTGTGTGTGTGTGTGTGTGTGTGTGTGTGTGTGTGATTGAATGTGGGGGATCTGTTCAGACAATAGAAAAACATACTACCCTGTGTCTGCTTTGTTTCTTTGGAACTGTGCCAGTCAGCTATCTGCTATTTTGCTATTCACCTCTTCACCCTGAGCCTAAACCAGAAGAAGATATCGTTGCTCTGGAAGATATCCTGCCTGGTTCCAAATTGCCCTCACATTTCATATGATAAAGGTGGTTGAGAAACTGGTCTTGACCCACCTCAGACTGGACCCTCTGCAGTTTGCCTACCAACATCATTTGGGAGTAGACAATGCCACCATCTACCTGCTGCAGCAAACTCACTCACATCTGGATGTAACTGGCTGCGCTGTGAAAATCACAATCTTTGATTTCTCCAGTGCATTTAACACCATCTAGCCACTGTTACTGAGGGAGAAACTGCTGCCAATGAGAACTACCTGACAGAAAGACCACAGTTTGTCCAACTAGGCAGTGCTCCGTCTGAAATGATGGAGAGTAAAGGAGCTCCACGTGGGACTGTGCTCTCAACCTTCCTTTTCATTCTGTCCAACCTCAGACTTTCAACACTACTCCAGATTATGCAACTTGCAGAAGTTCTCTGTAGTGGTCGGGTGTATAAGTGATGGGTGGGAGGAGGAGCACAGAGCACTGGTGGATGATTTTGTGGAGTGGTCTGGAAGATAATATCTGTTTCTGAATTTGACCAAAACCAGGGAGATGGTGATCAACTTCAGAAGGGAGAGGATGACTATGCAATCTCTGTGTATTCTTCGAGATGATGTTGGTGTGGTGGAGGACTGCAAGTACTTGGGCCTCCACATCAACAACAGACTGAACTGGAAGACAAACTGCAAAGCTGTATATAAAAAGAGGACAAGTAGACTCTATGTTCATAGGAAGCTGAGGTCCTTCAACATTTGCAGAAAGATGCTGGAACTGTTCTACCAGTCTGTTGGGGCGAGCACACCGTACTTCACTGTAGTCTACTGGAGGACCAGCATTGGAGCCGACAACACCAGCAGACTTAATAAACTGATTAAGGACAGCTCCATAACTGGCTGCAAACCAGATTCATTTGAAGGTGTGGAGAGGAGGACACTGAAATAAACTGTTATCTTTTATCCATTATGCATCTTGACCATTCTGTCCACCATCTATTGGACTAGACTTTCTCTAACAGACTGGTTCAGCTTCACTGTCACAAGGAACAATCCAGGAAATCTTTTCCTCCCCAAAGCAAGACGTCTTTACAGCACCTCACCTCACTCCAACATAGAACTCTCAGAAGTCTCTTCATAGCTTTATAGTTTCTGTCTCAACCAAACTCCACTCTGTTTTACAACTTTGGTTATGGTGAACTTGCACATCTTTATACTCCTACTCTTCCTCATTGCACTTTTAAAGCTTAAAACAAATTTGCACTCAATAAAGCATCCTTTCTTCATTGCTTTCTTCCTTCCTTTCATCCTTCCTTCCTTCCTTCCTTCTCCAGGCTTTGGACAAGTGCCACTCACGAACCATAAGGATCAAAGTCCAGAACACTGCAGCCATAGTTTCTGCCTCTTTTTTACAATGACCTCTGCCTTCTTCTTCAAAAAAAAGAAAAAGCTTAACATTCTGGAGAGAACAATTCAAACTACCATATTAGTACCTAATTATTAGAGAATTTAGAAAGGAAAAAAATACAAAATAACCACTACAGACAACAAAGAATCAAACCTGAACATGAACATTTTTGGGGAATTTTTATTTCTGCAATCGTGTATTACTTTGATATCGCATATGTTGCTGCAATCATTAACGTATGTCAAATTTCTTCCAATAATGATGTTTATCATTATAAGCAATTAGAGAAGAGCACTCCAAGACAAATATCTCTAGGCCTTTAACAACACTAGTTGATGTTTTTTATCTAAAATCCTTGTGTCTGAGTGTGTGTGTGGCCATGTGTATCTGAACAAGTGATTAAGACCTGGAGGTGGTCACTAGCCCTGCATTTCCAAGAATTAAAGACTTCAAAGCTTTGAAAACATGAACCTCAGTGCTGCCACAGAATCCCATAAAAAAAAATCCCAAATTGCTGCCGACTCCTTGGGGTGATAATAAAAATGTATTTGCAACGGTTTCCGGATGGGGGAAGTTTGGAGGCATGAGCGCTAGGCCTCTGCTCAGAGCTGCCCGTGTTAGTCCAGATCAACCATCTGCTATTCAATTGTTACCTGAAGAACAAAAACTGAGGGCTTTTGTGTGTCCCTGTGTCTCAGATCAGCAGAGTAGAACCTCTGAACAAACACAGCTCCAGTCACTTTGTGAGACCACTGACACCGCGTTGAAGGCAGGGGAGCTGTGGTATCCATTTTGGCTCGTTGGAGCGAGACTGAGCCACTGCGGCAACACACTGGTTGTCCAAACCCCCTTAGTGGCATCAGCCCTCATAATCTGGGATATCCATGTCGTCACGCGTGAACGAGCACAAGAGGGTCAACCGTGACAGCAAATACTGGGGGCACCACAAATGAGGAGACGTAAAGCTCTGATTCCAGGGGTGCAGCAGAGGTTAGAAGTGCACAGTTGAGCTCTGCTTTGACGAGGCACAGGTCAGTTAGGGAGGACTTCTACTTCTGATAGGACCTCTGAAAACACTATGAGGTAAACTAATCACCATCTTCTGGTAACAAACCATTAATACAGCAACAACACGAAACCCCAGAGAAGCTACAAAAGTGTTGAACAGAACAAACACACCACACAGTCCAAAATATACACGTCCAGACTTGCAGACCAAACCCATTGAATGAAAGAATACCCTGAATTGTTCACCAGGGTGCTGAGAGAGTGAACATAGCTTTGAGAGCTTTAAACCTCACTTGTTACCATTGATGTGAATGCAGATTTTTTTGTTGTGGGTGAAAACCAACTTTTGTCATCTATGTCTGTTGATTACAATGAACAAATCTGAAAAAGTATAGTCTATTTTCTAGACATTTCATAACTTTATTGGAGACACAACGTTTGACAGGCCTCAGCTCTCATGGGCATAACATTTCCTAGAAGTCTGTGAGTTCATAATTGTGGTAAAATCATTTGTATTCAGCCACATACTGAATATGTTGCTAATCACACAGTCTTGCCAGTACGTTTGTTGATGGGTCTACATGAAAGCTAATGGAAAGTCCAAAATGGAAAGACAATCCTCTGGAGAGTATGAATGTGCTTATTCAATTTATCTGCCCCTTAGATTTAGAATTTTTGTGCACATGTGGAAATGATGATCTTGCTAAAGCAAGGTCAAGGGGTCACCAAAATCATTAAGAGTCAGCCATTGGGGACAAATAGCACAATGTAATTCAGTATGTGACAATGTGCAGATCATGTCATTGTGACTGTATCTGTGACAATAAACCAGCATATACACTATCCATCATATATAGGGTGGTAGTCGCTTTTTGACTGACAGAATTCGGACAATCTAGAAAACAGACTACGTGTGGAATGTGTATTCAGGATGTGAAGACATGTTGGATGGAGAACCTGGATCATCCCCTGACTGCCCTCCCAAGCTTAGGCTTGATGACAGCATTGTAGGACTCTTTAATGAACGATCAACATGGGACACATAGATGTCTACGACTATGATCTCATCAGTTAACTGCTAAGGTGTGTCAGTCTGTTTAGGTTTGTTTGGAATTGTTGTTCAGTGTGGATTGTCCAGTTGTTGTAGAGGGTTGAACTCCACCTGATCTGATTCCAATTTAATGCAAAAGTTATTATTGTAAAACCAAATTATAAATGAATGAATGAATGCTTCTTGTACACTGAGGACACTTATACAAAGCGTGTATGTTTCTTCTTTAACTTCGCAATCAAAAATGAGTTTGACCTATGAAATGTATGTGTGTTTGTTAATTCCCCATTAGGTATTTTGTATACGAATTCCAGTTTGGACCCCATGTGCAACAGATTTAGGTTGGCATAGAACTGTGTAACCAACAGCACTGTGAAATCCTTTGCGTAATACTGCTGGCTATATTGGGTGGTCCAGGTTGTCTGTGCTGTGGTCCAGCAGTGTGTACTTTCCACATGTCAAAGTCACAGTGACCCAAACACAAACAAACAAAACACACACACACACACACACACACACACACACACACACACACACACACACAGACACACCTTGTCCTATGTCACTTTTGGAGACATTGCATAGACTTACATTCATTTCCTGGAGATTTACCCTAACCCTCACCTAACCATAACTTTAACCGCTGACCGAAAAATCAACTTCTTCCCCATTGGACAAGCCGTTACTCAATCAAACTGTCCGAACTCTGTAATTTGTCCCTAAAAGTGGCCTATGACAACCAGACACACACACATATGCACGTGTGCACACATACAAATACACACACACACACACACATAGATGGGATCAATGTGTTGCTAAACACAGGTGGTTGTGTTTCTTTGGTCTCCACAGCCCATGCCATTCCAAGCGTTACCACAAGCAGCAAATTACCCAGTAGCCCTCAAAAACAGCTGCAGACACCTGCCACGACACTGCTGAGAAATGTCAAAATGTATCACAGAGTGAGGGGCACAACTGACATTAGGCCAGATCATACTAATGATCTCTGATGATTAAAATAACATTGATGCCAGCAGTAATGAACTGGGTTCCATCCTTGGATGTATTATAAGAGCTGAATACTGGACCAAAAATGGTTCCCATTCAGTTCTAAACAAATTGCTCGGCTGGCGCATACACCAGAAAAAGTTTCTCACATCTGGGTTCGCTTCCACATTATGCAGCCCATTGAATATGTGCAGTAGAGTTTCTCCTGCTGGCTCCTGCACCTGCATGTCAACAAATCCATCTCGATAACAATTGAGAAAGCACTACCAAGATATGGTTGAAAGCTCTGGTCAAAAAGCTAGTGAGTAGACCATTAGTTTGGATTGTTTTGTCAATCTATTTCCAAGGTCAAAGAATGAACTTAGATGCTTCATTCAGGAACTGACTAAGACCAAGTGTGTATTTAGTCTAGTTCTGCAAATCTCTGTGGTCATGGTACATATATACAAATGGAGAAATGTGTGTATCATTTTGAAAAGAATGGTCAGAGCTTTATCTCATACAGCCCCCCTCCTCCCTCGTACACACACACACACACACACACACACACACACACACACACACACACACACACACACACACACACACACACACACACTACTGCCTGTTGCCTGTGGTTTACAATGGGAAAGGCAGCATCAGTAGCGTTATCTCATACAGACATTCATGAAACATACTGTCATTTTTGTTGCATAAGAGCCCTCCATGCCCCACTGACAGCCAAACTCCACCCCCCACCCCCCACACAGACACACACATGCACATGCACATGCACATGCACGCACTACTGCCTGTATTTTACAATGGGAAAGGGACCATCAGTAGTGTTCTCGCGCCCAGCCTCTTTGGATTAGTCTCAGTCATCACCTCCCTGCTGAGCTGATGTTGACACAAGGTAAACAATAAGAACAACACAACACTACACACTACACACTACACACTACACACACACACACACACACACACACACACAGGGGGGATTAAATCTTTGAATTCTATGAAGGAGGCCTTGACAAGTTTAGAACACTTTGCTGATCAGTCCCCCCATCACACACTCAGTTTGAGAGCCTGTCTCAACCTCACAGACGCACACACATGCACACAAACAATCAATCAATCAATCAATCAATCTTTATTTGTATAAACAGTCATGCACTCCGCTCTGGTGGTATACTCCAGTAGTAAATAATGATATCAGGTTTTGGTGGCTGTGATGTGATGTGAGACCCAGCATGCCAGATTTATTCCTTCTGCGCAGTCTTTACATAAGACTACAGGGGCCCCTAGGTTCTGGCACCACAACACCAAAAGGGTATGGGGGGAGACTTCTCATCTATACAGAGACATATCATACTGGTTGACACGTCGGTGTCATGCAGACTTGTGAAAGGAGGTGAAAGTGAAGCTGGTAAATGCTGTTATTTCCACTGGTGTCACTGCCAGCTGACGCCTGTGTTCCTTCACTTTGTACTGTATGATTAGCCCCACTTCTAGTTAGACTCTAACCCAAAATGCTTAAAATGTCTTATTGTTTGCTCCATCTAACATTTTTTAGTGTGTATCGTAAAACCTTTGAAGCCCAGCACATGATTTACATCTTAAACATTTGCACCCATTGCTTTCTATGTAAGTCCACCTGCCGATGTGTCAGGATAAGCCACTGCCCTTTTTCCCAGCGTCCAAGCTATTTTGGGGGCAACCCTTTGGCTTATGGGTTGCAACACTTACTTCCTCTATAGGGCACGTGTTGTACACTTCAGGCCTTTAAACTTTCATTCTGTTTCATGCTATTATATGAGCTGAGTTTGAGATCATAAGTCAGGCTCCAATTGGTGGTTCCAAAGATCTGACTAAAAGACAGAGTAGACCAGGTGCATTTGGATCCGCCGGTATTAGAAAGTTAAACTTTTTCTTCCTATGCTTTCAACTAGGCAAGTTGAAGTAAGGTTCAACTGGAAGGAGTTCATGAAGGCTGATTCCAACATTTCATTATTGAAGTTGCTGATGTCATATGCCCTAAAATTAAGATTACAAGGATTCAGTGTGAATTATGTCCTGTGAAAAGTATCTGAAATAAGACCAACACATCATACATTTCTCTCACAATTGCAACTGGCTAAACTCTGGAGACATGTGAGAAAGTCACTGCTTCTCACCTCTGAATTACTAGCTGAGAAAATCTGGACAGGGTCACTAAACCACATTCTGAAGTGCCCTTTCGCAACATGGTAAAAGCTAAGAGTCTGGCTCTGGTTGGAGTGGACATGTGAATGTGAAGCACGCTGCTGCTGGAACCCTGCATGGTGCGCTGTCAACTTTCCCTGAGTAAACACACTGCCAAACAGCTAAAACACACATTTGCCTGACGACCCCATGAGGGGGGGGCCTTCAGCGAAGAGAAAGAGAGTGTCCGTCACCTCCTCCTCGTCACTACCTCCTCCTGCAATGTAAATAACCCTGTTTATGTTAGGGACATCAAATGGATGGTGCACAGCTAGATGAGCAAACCAATTGTCCACCCCAACCCCCACTCCCTCCTACCTAGCCCCCCCTCCCCCCCACACCCTTCAGCAGGGCATGGCTCACCTCTTTTCACTCCTTCTCTTCCTCCTTTCCTCCCCCCCCCCCCCCTTTACTAGTGCACAGTGCTCTCTCATTTCACAGCTGGGGAAGTCATCGTGCACAGAGGCACGGTGTCATCATCATCTGCCTTCACACACAAACATACACAGAGAGGCAGCCAGGTGGTGAGCCAGCAACAGGTTTGACCTCTGACCCGTATAGATAAGAGGTCTGTTAACTATACAGACACTCAGCTAGAGAACACTTCACCTTAAGTGAGCGAGCAGCAGTCACCTTATTTAAAAAAAAAAAAAAAAACATTTGGACAAACAGGAAGAAAATGGCTGTATTTAACTGTGTCAGGTTTACACTGCATACAGTATGTATAATATTTAATATCATAGTGTGCTGATTTAGTAATTAGCATAGAAGAAAATAATGAATTGAACTTTTCTTTTTCAAAAAGGAAATGATGCAACATGTGTGAACACATAAATCAATCAAACAGTAAGTAGACTAATTGTACTTTCTAGGTTTTGGTTGCTGGAACTAGTTTAAGGATTGGTGGGGATTCATTGTATCATTCAAAACCTACACATGGTGGTTATAATGATGATTCCAATTTTGTACGTTCAGTAAGTTGTTTTTTTAAACCTTTAAGTTATTATGATTGACATTAGTTCATATTAAAATGGTACTGTCCTCTCTTGTTCTTTTTTTCAGATTTTTTATTTCATTTCATCAGACTGTACAACACCACAGCTCCCAGTACCTCCCACTGCCACTAATAAGACTGAGTCTGTCCTTACTGTTTAATACCAGGAACATTGCACACTTGAATAGTATAAATAATTTATGTACACTACCAGTCAAAAGTTTTAGAACACCCCAATCCACAACCAGCTCGATGGGGTTTAAGTCTGGAGACTGTGCTGGTCACTCCATGTTTTCAAGCTTACCATCTTGTTCTTTTTTCCTGAGGTAGTTCTGGCATAGTGTGGATGTATGTTTTGGGTCATTATCTTGCTGTAGGATGAACCCCTGACCAACTACGTGTATACCAGAGGGTACTGCATGGCATCGCTGCAGAATGCTGTGGTAGTCGTTTTGGTTCAGGGTGCCTCTCACTCTGTATAAGTCACCGACCCTGGATCCAGCAAAACAGCCCCAGACCATCATGCTTCCTCCTCCATGTTTGACAGTTAATGTCACACACTGAGGAACCATCCTTTCGCCTACTAACAAAACTCCTGCGTGATGAACAGAATATTTTAAATTTTGATTCATCAGTCCATAACAGCTTCTTCCAGTCTTCAGTAGTCCATTGGTGGTGTTTTATGGCCCAGGCAAGCTTCTTCTTCTTATTCTGACGTCTATATGAAGTTAGACTCATATAGACGTCAATTTGTCCTGTCAAACCTGCAACTGGAAGTCTTCTCTTCACAGTTGAAACTGAGACTTGCTTACTACGACCACTATGAAGCTGTGCTTGAAGCTGTTGTCCTGTGTCCTGTCCTTCCCACAGTTTATGAGTGCTTTTTGAAGGAAACTGTACTCACTGACACCTTGACTTTCTTTTCAATTTCTCTGTAGGAAAGACCTACATTTTTAAGTGTTATGATGGTCTGTGTCTCTTCTATTGTTAATTGCCTTTTTCTTGCCATTTTTATAGCAACACACTACTTTCTGCAGAACAATACTGTTCAAATAATGCTCACAAGGGTATGATACCACAGTGTGTTCCAACACTACTTTTATGCAGACAGAGGGGGTTGTAAGTAATCAAGAAGAGTTGGGACATCTGTAGGAATTGGTAGCACCAAGTTTCAAGGCTTGATCAACCTGCAGAACAGCTTTAAGTTGTTAACCCATTTCTTGTTCCCTGAAAAAGGCCATTTTGTATAATTCTGAAATGTACATTATTTTTTAGTTTTCGGGTAACCTTACCTTTTGGCAGCTCTGGCAGTTCACCACTTACCTTTGTACTATTTCAAGCTATTCATTGGACTTGAACTGCTTGATTTTCAATAAAAAACTGGAAAAATTGGGGTGTTCTAAAACTTGACCGGTAGTGTATATTGTATATTATTCAGTCACATGTACTCTGAACTGTCCTTGTTCCCTTTAAGTCTTTTGAGCACAGACTCATAAGATGTAGTCTCCACCATTGTATTAAAAAAAAAATTGAACTTTTGCACATGATGAAGCAGTGTGAGTTGACTTTTTTTGTAATTCATTCCCATTTATTGTGGACATTGATTGCTCACTTAGGCACTAAGCCTGTTTTGTGTCACATAAATGTCAGATCCAGTAAGCACTTCCTTTTTTGTTTTTCATAAAAATATAAATGCTGAAAGTGACAATGTTGAAACTGCCAAGCTTTATTCTATAAAGCTGATTTGGTAACACTTTCATTTTTTCTGTATGAGTTCTGTGAGAACTATAAGTCAGTTGCTACAATAACACAATATGCAACTAATGAGTGTAGAAATAGTTTGTAATGAATCATCCTCTGACTGACCTTATCTGGAGCATTTCTGCTTCCTGAAAAACATCGCTTTGGCAGTTTTATAGCACACTACGCCTGGGTGCAAGATATTTTTATTGAAACTGCAAAGTTATTATTAACATCAGCATGTCACAGATTGGTTTACATGACTTCCCCAACCTGGTCCTTTTAAAAGCTGACCCAAGTCTGGCAGGCATTTTGTCCATCTTTTGAAGTGGGTTTGATGGCAGGTCTCTGAGAAGGAATTCAGTCTGTTGACAGCTCTATAGTCTGACTGACACACTGCCGAGCAAACACTAAACTATTCTTGGATGGGGGGCTTTTGCGGCAACTGCAGTTGATAAGTGTGTGTTAAAGTTTGGGAGAGGTTCGTGTCAGTTCTGGAGAAAAGCTTAACCGCCTGCAGCCTCAGTCTCCTATGACATTTGTTCCCAGGCGTACGTGGTAGAAGAGCCAAGTTCTTAACATTTTCAGATTGGTTGCATTACCGTTTGTGACCAGAAACACACAGAGATAGATGGATGAAGTGGTGTGTGGAGGACCACACCAGAGGTGGCTTTACCAGGGCCTATGAGTGATAGATTGACAAGACTATTTGCTGTGTAAGAGTCTGGCTGAACTTTCTGTCTCCAGCCATTCTTGGATCAAATCTGTGCTGTTACTGGAGTGTCACATAACGCTGCAACCCGAGCACTTCGATAGAGCCTCTTTCACTTCTCACTTCTTCACAATAAAATGCTCCCAGTCATCCTCAAGCTCTACCGCTGTGGGCTTATAGCGTCTCGCTGACTATTTCAAAATTGAGCGTCTCTGGTAAAGCAATACAGCTCTTGCTGCATTCTTTGGCTCACCTCAGAGACCTGACGCGCTAACGTCTTTACAAGACAACAAGCTAAGAAGTAGCTGGTACGTGGGAGCACAGCACATTCTTCGGCTACTGAGAGGAATCTCAGGCACTTTGGGTCCACGTCCAAATTCATACAAAAACAAAGATTCATTTGAAGAGGGAGGATTCAATTGTTCCTGCAGAATGGATGGCATAAAAGATGTGCACAATAGGTCCCATTTATCAGTTGTTTAAAAAAAACTGGAATAAAGCTAAACATCCTTAAAAACAGCTCAGTGAACCCGACAGTATTGGAACGTCAGTAGAGAGGGCGCGTTTGCCATTAATCCTCACTGTTTGTTTTCACAGCATCATAAACTCACAGTGTGAGGGACGTCCAAGTGCGTTTCCTTCCTATCTGTTATCCAAGAGAAACCTCCAAAGTTAATGGAGCAAAAAACAGTTGAGATAAGAGTGATAGTATAATGAGAATTATGATAGTAAATATGAAAATGCAACTGTTCAGTGCCAGCATCACTGTGACCGAAGTGGAAATGCAGAAAACCCTCAAATAAAAGCTGATATTCAACTAATTGCATGCTTCAGCAAAAAATATATATAAGGGAGGGGTGGAATTATCTGTACTTTAGCATGATGTACATGTTCACAGCCCCTTTCCATCAGTACAACAGCAAAATGTTTTTTTTCACTGATGAATTTTAATCAATTCAACCCTAACAGTTCATCATTAAACCTTTTGCTAATTAAGCTGCTAATGAAACTGAACACCTCTGTTGCTTTATACAGAAGACATTATATCAGTCACTAGGAGGCTTTTATTGTGAAACATGCAAGAAGAGACAGTCATTTAACACTGGAAAACTAAACAGTATACAAAGTGTTATTAAGTGAGCAAAATGTGTTTTTCTCTCATTTCATTTCACTTAAAATTAGGAACATGAGAAATAAAGGCTCGGTTCTCTCTGTAGTTGAGGTGAATATATTTCAGTATTAAAGGTGCACCTTTAAATAGCTGCAGAAAAAGTCTCTATTTGGACATCTTGCCTTAAAAAATGTCACAGACAGAGACAGAACACTGTCTCAGGTATACTCATTCCCAGATTATCATGGGTAATTTTAGGGCCAGAGAGAGTGGGTGGTTTAGGGTCAGAGGTCAAAATGACCTCTTGCAGAGTCTCTGGAGCCTGTAATGGATCACCACCCGCGGCCAGGCGGCTTCTCTTTGGTGTATTTTTCTGATCTGATGTAACACTTTTCATCCTCTCCTCCCACTCTGGGCCGCCCCTCCGCTACTGATCCATCAATAGCCTCCACTAATAGCCCCGGAAACATCCTGGGTACTGAGAGAGGCCTTGTATAGACCTGTAATGGGGAACAGGAGGGGTATGGCGTATAGATGAGGAGGGAGGGAAGGCTTATAGGAGATCCATGGTTCAATCAGACCATGACACTTGCAAAAATGTATCACATTTGTAATGGAGTTAAAGAAGAAGAAGAAGAATACGACCATTTCCTGTCTGCGGACATTTTAACTGCCAATTAAAGAGACAACTACAGAGATTTCTGCCTTCAAACACACTCTCAGGCATTTCAAGATAAAGAAGCTCATCTAGTCCTTTCATATTGAGTGAATCCAGTATGCAATAACCACATTTCACACTGGATTATTAGGGAAAGTTAATAGATTCACCTTAAGAGCTTTAAGCCCCCACAACTCACAAACTGATGTTCTGTTGGAAAATATATCAAGATCAAATCAGCATAACTTCAGTTTTTTACACTAGTTATACTCCAGAGTAAACAGAACTTTAATTAAACTCCTTTGAAACTGTATGGTGCAATTTGCATTAATTTTGTACATGAAAGTGTAGCCATCTGTGGAAATGAGCCCTCCTCCTTTGACAGTTACAATGATAGAAACATTGACTATGAATAGCCAACGCTCATACCAGTCAAATACGGTCACTTTTGCCCCTGTGAGTTCCATTTGAGAAATAATTAAACATTATTATTGTAAAAGTCTGCCAGTCAATCTGAGAGTAAATCGCTGCATAAAGGCCATGTGCGTCACAAAGCCTGAGGGTTACGGTCTCATATGAAAAGTCCATTGAGCGTGAGGGGAAATGGAATAAGCTGAGCGTCAGGGCTGATTAGACAAATCAGTGCCGTATGTCCATCACAAAAGGTATCCCATCGATGGCTGAAAGTTTTCACACTGAGCACATCTGGAAAAGTCCTTGTTGGTATAAAGGCGGCATGAGAGCAGAGGTTTTATTCACATTGACTGATCTGTGTGTGTTAATTTGTTCTTTGAAGGAGACTATAATATATCAGACACAAGACTTCTTCATGATGTATCCAAACAACAGGACCTAAACCTCTGGGCACTCAACACAAACACTACACAAAATCACATAGAAAAATAAGATGACATTTGAGACTAAAATGAAGTTTTACTCACTGTTTTTATTTTTGGCGTTGCTTAAAAATGGCACTGAAGTTGCACCAGGACTCTAGGTACCACTGAGGTTATGTTCTCTGTATTTTCATAGAGATTTGGAGAGTTTCAGTAATGTAAGGGACTTTCTACATTCAAAAAAAAAAAAAACACATACTGGCACATGTGGTTCAGTGGAAATTCCACATGTGATAAATTTACAAGATATCGTCATGTGGTTTTCAGACATTTCATATATATAAGCCAGTTTTGGGCAAACAATAAATAAAAGTAAGCTCTCCAATAAATAATGAATACACAAAGGATTCAGTATTTCTCTCTACATGGAATTTATTCCTGGCAGTGCCGACAAATTAAATGTCGGCAGTTAACTGAACAGAAATCCAAGTCATTTACAAAACTTTGAGAGGACTCATGACTTCCTGGGTACAGCCCTGGTTGGCATTCAAACACACAGAGGAGGGCCACAGAAACCCCTTATGTACAAAAACAACAACTCATGGCTAAAAGTGGAAACGCTGTAGTAATGGGCTGTTTAACTGGTTCAGTGTTGGGCGACCAGTTGCTTTACATTAAATGAACCTTCACTGTATTGAAAAATACAGCTAGTTAAGCTACAGCAACATGGTAAAAGCAGTCTGCTACATCAATAATATGAAGCATATAATCAGGTATATGTTTGGTAGTTTCAAAAGTGGTATTTTTATTAGGCCCACTCAGTACTAGTAGTTATTCTTACATACATTTCTACTTTAATCTTGACTAACCATCATACTTTGGTTTTGTGGAGACCCTCTGCTGGTCAATGTTGAAGACTACAAAAGCAAAGGAATATACACCTTTTCCTCGATTATGTTTTTATTTTTGTTTGTCTTTTGGAATTCCTCTCTATCAAGTGAACTCAAGCCTGCATGTCATCTGTATTCCCCTGCAGCAGAGACATGGTGGGCATCAGCCTGGTACATGATGTCACCATATTACAGAAGTGCTTAAGTCAGCTACACATAAGGAATTTGTCCGCCTCATGCACTGATCCTTGGCAGTTTTATTTCACACCACAGCAGAAAGCGCTGAGCTTCAGTAATGCTTGGAAAACTGTCGTCTGTATGGATGCTACTGCACTACTTGATCAATAAAAGAACTACTGAAAATGCTACTTATAATAAGGCAGCTCCACAACACTGCTAATAGTCTACTGGGTGCATGTTATGTAGTTAATCGTGATATGACGCAGTGATGTTTTAAAGTGATTTTTGCTTTCATATGAGATGACTGTACTGTCTCAACATGTCGCAGTGACAATCTCCCGTGTTGGATGAAACTTCTCTATGAAAAGCAGACCTATCTGGCAGAAGCTTGTTGTCTCATAAAGCTCCATTCAGAAAAATATGGTTCTTTAGAAGCCGAGCATTAGAGCCATGTTTGGACACGGCTCCTTCTCCTGTAGTCCAGGTTGTAGGTTTCAGCTTTCCACATTCTTCAACTCTTTTTTTTTTAGAAAGCTAAATATATGGACTGGTCTTTCAGCAAACCAACAATGCTCTTACAACAATGCTGAGTAACATCTCTGCAGGAAATCTACAAAACTGCCGATAAACAAAGAGCAGGAGGAATATAAGCAACACAAAGTCAATATATAAGCCTTGCATTATATTCATGTCATCAGCTGGTGATATGTGTCAGGAGAAGAAACATCTTGTAAAAAAAACTGCTCTACTGTCCGATGTAGAGGGGAAACATCCATCACTGTCACCGCGGCAAATAAAGCTTTTCCTCCTTGGCTCAGTGTGGATGTTACATCTGGACAGAGAGAAAAACACGGCAGTGCTGGACTACGGCTTCTAGAGACAATCACAGTTTTACAGGCGGACGTAATATTATTAAACGTCCCAGTCTAGTAGCCAATCAGGATGTGAGCCAAAGCAGATGGCCCGTCCCCTTATTAACATTGAGTATTCATGTGATTTATATTGGACCATCTGTCAGTGACTTTACACTGTACAGTACACTGTCTGCATGCCTCACAGAGTCAAACTGAGCAGTTTTAAGACATTTTATGGAAACTGGAAATGAAGTAAACGCTCATTTGTGAGTAAAAACATTAAGAAGATGACGTTATTAATCTATGATTGATCTCTTTTTTAAAAAAAAGGAAAGTGTTACATCATCCATTTCAAACCTGGGTCATTAACTTTATATCAGCCTCTAAAAGTCTTTTAGTTTTAAAACCTTTATTCAAAGTAACTCTTACTCAGCATAAACACTGGGAATTGTAGTTTTACTAAATCATGTTATGTCACTCAGTTCACATAGTTTTTCCAGTGCTTTCAACCACATCTCATGGTGTTCACCAGCATCGTTATCACTGAATCTTTTAAGAACATTTTGATGGATTTTTATTGAGCTTTTAACTCCAGTCATATCTTTTACTGATAATTATGAATTCATAAGGGTCGAGGGTCAATGACAAAATCATGTACAGTGTAGTGTCCTATAGTAAAGTGGTAAATTAACCTTCCTCATGTTAACCTTGTAGACATGCAATAATCTATATATATATATATATATATATATATATATATATATCTCACTGATTGTACATAATCTGTATCAATACAATTAGATTTGCTTGGAAAAACCAGTCTGTATTGTATGAGGGAACCACCATCTAAGTGACGGAGATAAAGCAAACTGATATCATTTGTCAATAACAGTTACAGGATAATGCTAAATGCTTCAAACATAGTGTGCAATTAGAAGAGAGTCATTAAAGTCAGTATACTAGCTGAATAATGTCAACTACACAGCAGTACCCATATAAAGTTAGCTAACATTAGCCACCATTACTGTTCATAGCGGGCCAGTTAATAGTGTGAGAAAGATTGTGTGAGTTCTTTAAAAAGTTTACAGTCTGACTTTTAGATATTTAAATATGTGTTAAAAAAAAACTTTGAGATATCTTTGGACTTCCTATCAGACATTTATAGGGAGTGCTTAAAAATGTTTATTCCCTCATTGGTCAGTTGCTCAACACCATATGTTGAAGAGGTGAATGTATGTGTGTGTGTGTGTGTGTGTGTATGTCCCCTTCCCTTCCCTTTGCCCAGTCTTTCAAGTGCTCTTAATTACAACTGAACTCTGAAGGTGATACGTGACCTTTTGTAAATGAGCTACCACAATTTAACTACCATTCCCAGTGCCCTCATGCAGCCAGCTGAAGAGAGAAAAAAAAAATAACTTCTGCTTCTCAACTCCATCCCTAAAAATGCCTATGAAACGTGCTGTTGTTGGCAGGCAGCCCAGGTCTGTTAACATAAGAGTGTGCTCCCTGTGGGTTTTCCTAAATCGCTCTGATACCCACAGGATGTCTGGAGCAAAGCAACACAGGCCTCACACACTGTATGCCAAACTGGGAGTGTGTGTGTGTGTGTGTGTGTGTGTGTGTGTGTGTGTGTGTGTGTGTGTGTGTGTGTGTGTGTGTGTGTGTGTGTGTGTGTGTGTGTGTGTGTGTGTGTGTGTCAGGGGGTCTCAGTCACAAGGCTGCGGGTAACTGACTCTCGTGACAACTTACAGTGTATCAATTTTGGCTCAGTGTTTCCTGTAAACAGCCATTATTTAATAAATGTATCTTAATGACTCACATTAGCTTAACAGAGCTTATGTGGTAACACAGCAGCAGTGTGTTTGGATGGCGGGTGTGTGCCAGAGTCACTATGCACTTAATGTTTCCATCTATCAAGCAAATTTAGTTACACAGAACTTGAGAGGCTAATTTGCATGTTTTCAGCAGTTCTTCTGTAAGTAATAAATCCGAGTTTGGAAGATCTTAAAGGGCCACTCCTCCAATTATACATATTGCAATTTGCAAGGGGACTTAGTAGAATGTCTTCTGCAGTTCTAGAGAAGCTTTGTCGATTGTGAAAATGACACTGATGATGTCATAGTGATGCCATCGGTACAACATTATTAGTATTTGTGCCTTAACGTCCATTCTCATCTGCAGTCACTCTCCAGCTCTTTTAAATATGATACTCCGTTTCAGTGGAAGCGGCAGTATGAGTGTGTGTTGTCGAATCAAACTTGTTCACTTAGTGTTAATGAATTTAACAAATGATGTCAGAGCTTGTACTGACTTTTGTTACAGTAGTAGGAGTGTGAAATCACAAGTGTGTAAGTCACACAGGGACTAATTAACACCGTAAAAAAGCCTGAAATGTGTGAACGTGAGCAATGCGTTGACAAAGTGTGACTTCGACAAACACATTTTGTTTAGAATGGGTTCACTTTCCACTCTGTGGTTGCAGATTTGTGATAATTGCTCCTAAAAACTTACGTGATGCCGTTATGTGGAAAAGCTCACTGTTACTGAAGCATGTGAGATGTATGTAAGACTTGTTTGGTTGGGAATTTCAAGACCACCTGGAAAACAACTCAACTGTACATGAGACTAACATCTGACTTTGAAAATGAAGCAGGGATACATGTGTGTGCGGTGATCTCCATCCAATGCAAACATTCACATACTTTAGTTTTTTTTCGCTGTTAGCTCCTCAGCTCCATGTTTATGAAGATGCTCTCAGCCAAACCAGCATCCCATGCTCCAAACAAACTATTACGTGTTGACATTAGAAAAAGGTCATGATATTGATAATTGATCACATATGGACCTAAGAATCACAAAACCTGATGTAAAACCTTACAATAACCTTCTGGTTTATTTTCATACTTTTGAACATCTTAACAAAATGAAACAATCTTTTTTTTTTAAAACTCTTCTCAAAACTATTTTTCTGTGTGAAAGCTTTTGGAAATGTTTGAATTTACAACTTTTAATTGATTTTATTCTTTAACTGTTTTACTTTTGTTTTGTTTTATTTTTCATGACTTTATTATTTTATTTACCATGAACTATTACTTCTGTCTTTATCTCTATGCTTTGTGCTCCTCATTGCTTTACCTTTATCTGCCTTGTTTGGTTGTATTTCTTCTGTAAAGCACTTTGTAGCATTGTTAAGAATAGGGTTTATTATTACTGACGGTTTTTACCAAGTTATATTGTATTAAACCTGTATACCTGTATTGGGAAAACATCACTAGAAAGACTTCTGTCAGGACAAAAACAGTCAGATGGTCAGACGGGTCAGAAACGAACCCCCTGATAAACTTTAAAATGATTGCTCGAATCGTCTGTTGTAAATATCCATCAAAGTTCACAGAGACGCTTGTGATAGCATTTGCAGAGTTTTCCTGTAGTAACGTTTCAGGTGGTCTCACTTTCAGTTTGAACCTCCAAATAAGTGATTTAGATCATCTGGATAAACTGTTGACTTGTTTACAACCTGTCTGATCAGTCAGGTTGGTCCATTTGTTCATTTGTTGGATGGATGTAGGAATCTCTCTGTGTTCTCAGAACTCAGCAGTTACACACTTCACACCTCCACTTTTCCAGCAATTTGGTCCTTTGCTCCTGTTTCCCTATTTATAAAAGCAACTGAGCCGTTCAGAGCCTTGTAGGCAATATTAGGAGAGGGGACATTATCGTCTGTGCCAGACAACAAAAAAGGAAAAAGTCTGAATGAATTTGAGGCTGCTGTTCAGGTTGTAAGTTAACGTTCAGGAAAAAGGCTTAAATAAGCACGTTTCTTCAATCATTATTAAAAAAAACAGTATGTTAACTGCTTTTAGCAACTCTTACTACACCCTTTTTGGTGTCAGAAACCTTTCCTATAATCCTAATCTGCCTCCCTGATCTGCCGTGGCCCACGCGTTTAAACACAACAAACACAGAAGAATCACGTCAGTAAATTCAAAACCCTCTGGGGCTTCAGCGCTTTGCCAAGACAGCCAGACTCCGTTTGGAACCTCTTTTTCCCATAAGGACTGCAATTGTGCTTGTGTGAGTGGGGTGCACCGGGGGAAGGTCAGATTCAATTACATCTAATTTCACCTTGCTGTATTCACTATCATGCTTTTATGCGAAACAGCAGAAATGGCCGCTCGTTTGCGGTGGACTCTTTGCTGAATGCCTGCGCATTTCCTAAATCCCATTCACACAAACATGCACTGACTGGGGCCAATGGGAAAAATGAGATACAGTGGAGGCTTACACTGGAAAATATCTGACTCGCTGGTGTCTCTGCTGCTGGTGCTCTTTGAGGGAAGGAAACATTAATTTAGTGCAAAAGACAGGAACATTATTTGGATATCTAATTTCTGATTCACATTGTGCTTAAACACCTTAAAAAAAGCTGAAAACACACCACGTCCCTATTTGCGTTTTTCAAATTCAGTCCCAACGAGACAGGGGGCAGGAGGGCAAACAGCTCATAACGACATTTCTCTGAGAGTTGGCTGTGAACACTCTCCAAACAAGATGCTAACAAGCTTGGTGGTGTGCAGGGTGTGTGTTGTGTTCGAGCTGGAACAGTGGGAGAGAGAGAGAGAGAGAGAGAGAGAGAGAGAGAGAGGAGATCAGCTGGCTAAGCTCTCACTACAACATTTATTATGAGGAAACCAGATGGTGAGTCCGCCTCAGTCATCTACTGTGTCTCACCTCCCTGACACTTCATCCTCACTGCACATGGTATTTAGACAACAAAATGTTTTCACGTTCCTTCATATTCAGGTGTTTAAAGGGTGAACTGTTCGTGCCTCTTTGCTGGTGTGGATATTACTACAGGTTCTATGTAACCCTGCATATGTCAGTTGAAGCCAGTACAGGTGATGGGGGGATGCAAAGGGGGCCATGGGTCATGTACATGCAGTAATAATATTGACAATTATTTCTCTTTTGATAGTGTAAATCCAATAAGAAATAGTGACTTCTCTAAAAATATCCCACATTTTGTACCACAGACAGGCACCAATTCAATTTGAAAAAGATATTGCACATTGTGGAGTGTTTGACCCAACTCTGATACTATCAAGACCATTCTGATAACATTGTATTTGTTGACATCTGGGAACACCAAATCAGGGTCATCCTTACAGTATGTTCCTTCAATGATTTCCCACCATATTAGGCCCTATGTTCCCTCAAGCCTACATTACCACAGCACAGGTATGACCAATCCCTAATGCACATAACATGTTTTTTGGCCCCCCTTTAACCCGTGCCCCCCATTTATTAATATGCTTGAAAGGCAGGTGAAATTATTTATTTTATTATTAAACTGGGGGTACATAGGGTTGTGGGAACATAGACATGCTCCCCACAGAATCAATGGGTCAACTATACAACTATTCCACAGTCTTCTTACAACAACTGTTAAAATCCAATTAGAAGACTATAAGTTTGGGTGTAAAGTTATGCTGCATTCACACCAAATCTAGAAATACCACTGCAAAGTTGGGTTGGGTTGTGTTTTGTTTTGATTGCTGCTGTGTTTTTTTGCTAAACCCCATTTTTTGCGGTCCCCACCCATACAGCCTAAACACACTATCCCCATTCAAATGAATAGGGGCATTTTTCCTGCAATGCTTAATATGGTGTGAATGCAGCCTTAGAAAATAAGTGAGGTTACCAGACCTCTGCAGTCCAGTCTTTATCTCTGCTGGAGGCTAATCGCTCAAAGAAACAAGTCAAGTTGTATTCTGCGTGATGTAGGCACCAGGTTCTCACAAGCATCAATGGGTACACTTTATGCACTCTTTCAATTTGGTTGCACATTCAGTTTTAATAGATTTAAAAATGTTCATTTTTGGTTTCACTTCCAAAAACAGTGTAGATAACTGATAACTGATGGTTACTGTTGTTTACTGGTGTCACTGTATTCTGAGATAAGAGCAATTGAACTGGTGAGTAAATGACTGAATCAAACAGAAATGATGGACAAAACAATGAAACAAGACTGGAAGGGTTACAAATGCACATTTTACTTTAATAACAATTACACTCATACCCCAGATGGATAATGTTGGACTAGATTTAACAAGTGGGAGCTGTTTGTTGGACAGTGTGGGAACAGATACTTGACTATAAAGAAAATGGCTAAAAGGTTTCCAGGGGTAACCATTTTTCAAGTTTACAGGCACACCTATACAAGCTTATGAAAACTAATATAATACAAGACTATACACATGCCTTTATGAAGCTTGTATTACAGTATATGCAATTATAAGATGATCAAAATGTGTTTATAAAAGAAGAAGCTTGACTTTTATTCTGTTTATTGCATCATGGTCATTTTTTAGGCTGAAGTTAGTGGTGCTGTTGTTATAATGGACGGTATTATACTGACAGGTGTTTCTAATATTTTGCCCACATCATCAGTGTACATTTAGGCAGATAAAACAAAAGCTGAACATTTTTTTGTTGGGCAGTTATATTGGATTGCACTACATCGTACTGGTGTCCTTAATAAACTGGTAACTCAGTGTATATGATAAACAGTTCAGGGTGTTTGGTTTCCAGTTGAGCCAACTGGTGCTGGATGTGGCTGATAGTCCCATGCTAGCATAAAAATAATATTACAACACAGGAATATTATAATGTTTTATTATGATTTCTTACCAAAACATGTTTTTTGTTGGAGCTCTGTTTTTATTTGCTAGCTCTCTACAGCTCCCTGCTATCTCTACCTATTATAGGTTATTGTGGTCTGTGTTAGAATTGGGATAATACTGCAGTTCCTGCTGATCACAAACACAGACCAATAAAAATAATCATCAGACTTTTTATCTTTTCCGCTCTTCTTTTCTTTCCCTCATTCCTCATCTTCCTCCTTTGTCTGTATGACTTTCAGTATCCTGTCTCTTCCCTCTCACTGCCTCTGGCTTCCACATTCCTCCAAGTATGGCCACACACTGGCAGCTGCACTGTAAACTTATCACGAGCGAAGAAAGGGGATCTGCCGTGCTCTCTTCCTGTCAGCACACATGTCAAGGTGAACTTGGGGGACTCCTTAAATAACCGGCTCCACGACCCTGGGACCCTCCCGCCCCCCCATGTCAGCTGCACAGATTAGAGGATGCCTCTTTTTTTTTACAAGGACATCTTGGGGTTTATTTTTTAGCTGCCACCGTTTGTACAGCAAAGAGAATATTTATGCAGGAATGCTGTTAAAGATACAGGATTAACTGGATGGACAGGATCAGTTTATATGAAGATATTAAAAATGATTAAGAGTGTCTATCTATAGCTCTTGTGAGTAGTAAAATTAAAAGAAAAAGCTAATAAGTGGACCTTGAGTTAAGTCAAATTATTCTCATACCATAATATTACAATATCAAGAATGACCTTCGTCCTCAAGATCTGGATAGATTTCTAAGGATGCAATATGCTGTGATCCTAAGTCAGATGCAATTTAATATTGATCAGCTCAGATACAATAGGATGACATTGTTATGTGTTATGTGTGTATATGGGTCAATGACGTATAAGGATTTTCAACAACTCAATTTTAAATGATAAAAACAAGCATATCTAATGCAGTAGTTCAAACATTCAGAATGTTGTGTACCTGAAAATTCATATTATACATTTGAAAGTGATTTTAATGGGGTTTTTTCAAGATTAATTGGCACTGGCCTGAAAAAAAAGTCATTTGGTGCGACCATGATTCATCTTGAAATGTCTTATATAAATAAAAGACCATCATTTACAAAGATTTAAAAAAAAATTCAAATACTTTGTTTCCAAACACTTTATATTACTGAAAACTTGTAAAAAAAAAAAGAAAGATGTGAAGCGTGTTAAGTAAATTAATTTATTTCAAGATGAATCGTGGTCGCACCACATGACTCTTTTTAAAGGCCAGTGCCAATTAATCTTGAAAAACCCACTAAAATCACTTAATTTCAAATGTATAATATGGAGCTTCAGGTACACAACATTCTGAATGTTTGAACTACTGCATTAGATATGCTGTTTTTTATTATTCTACAATTGAGTTGTTCTAAATCCTTATACGTCATTGACCCATATATATATATATATATATATATATATATATATATATATATATATATATATATATATATATATATATATATATATATATATATATATATGCAGTGATATACTTCATGAAGCTCACGGATTTGGTGCTGAACTTTAAGATGCTGACACTGCAATATTGACATCCATAATTTAAGTCCAACTAGAAAAACCTTTGATGCGTGTCGTCCCCAATCTGTCACTTCAATACTGTCCACTATCATGAATAAAATCCCCCCTAAATACTACATCTGGGTATGCTGCGTTCACATCATATTGTATAGTAGTAATTATGAGCAGCCGAATGGTAGATGAACAGCAGACCTTTAAAAAGCATTTTTGCAAAGTTGCTGTCATCCATCATAATAAGTCCAACATCTACACATACATTGGGCTATAACAAGGCTAGCGGTGAGCATAACCATCTTGGAATAATTCATGAACACTCACGCTAAAATAATAGAAACTTTCTTGCTTCTTCCCATTTTGCTGACTTTGCATAAATACAGCAGTAGCCTTGATGGTTCATGGGACATAAATCATCTTCTGCCCATGCTTGTAAGGGTTTGCACGGACATGTTGGCATCAGTATGAAGCCCAAAATATATGATTGCAAGGACAGTATGCAGCATCTCACATGTAAGTACATGACGCTTGATGTTGTATATACAGAAGATCCACTCTCCAAGTCCCTGCCCTCAATATTTTAGCGTGTTACCAAAGAGGATGAAGTTTACATTAAGTTTAAAATGACATCTGTTTGTGAGTCAGGCATCATGTCCTAATGTAAATAAAAGATCTTATGGTTTCAGTAATCGCCTTCAACTGGGAGGAGTTTGGCTTGTACTTGTGCTGCTATTCTTACTGTTGCTGTATAACTTCACTGTAAGCACACATTCTGCCTTCTTAAGTTAGTAGCCAGCTTTGGGGTGCTGTTGTATGTTTTATGATTTTATGATACTGCTGCACTCTTGCTTGTAAATGCAATGTAAAGATTCAGGCAGTGTTTGACGCAGGGAAGTCTGACATAATGTGGTCATGTATGTGAGGGAGTATATGTAGGGGGAGGTATGTGATTGGATAACGCAACTACTGTAGCTCACAGGCCAGGAGTGTAACACAGAATTTGGTTATGTACCAGTGCACAGATATGTACCCTAACAAATTAGATATGGTCTAATCTGTTTTATATGGTCATGCTGCTACTCTACATCTCACACAGCACTCCAAGGGCCTGATTTACCAAGATCCCAAATAGTGGGTACTAAATTGCGTGCACAGTGCAATAGATTGTGCGTTTCGTTTGCGTGCGTTTTGCAGGTGATCTACTAAGAATAACTGCTTAATGAAAACAGGTGCAACAGGGTGGAGACAGCAGTATTTAAATGAGGGTTTTGTGTCTTTATGGAGAGTTTGGACGAGCAGAAAGCTGCAAGCACAAAATGAAATGTGATCAGGTTCTAGTGGAAGAGGTTAACTAATATATTGAGTTATAACAAAAACTAATATTACCAGAGAAACCCACATATGGAGAATATTAGTGACAAAGTCAATGCTGTTAGTAAAACCACAAATATTGCCCTTCAAAGGTTTTATTTATAGACGCAGTTAGCGTCAGAAATAATACCTTCAGGTTTGGTAAATCACAATGTGTGTGCTAAATAACATATTTACATTTTCTCCTCCCTGTATTTTACACACTGGGGTTGAAACGTCTCATATTACATATTCATTATGGTAAACGTACTAAATGTACAGCATGTATTATCTTGCACAGTTGAAAGACGCAAACCTCGCTGCATTAGTAGATCAGCTTGCACATTTTTTGCGGGTGATGTCAAGTTTGCACACGTTTCTACACACGCAAACCTTTAGTAAATCAGGCCCCATAGTGTCCAAAGATCCAGTTGAACCCCACTTGCACTGCCGTGTTGTCAGGCTTTTTGGCACCGCAGCCTCTCGGACAAGGGTTCGTATCTTGTGGCAATAAAAAAGTCACATTGTTCCTGCATAGCACTGTCTACACAGGTTGTCTTCCTGTCCGACCCAGTGTGCTATTTACATCTCACTGACACAAGCACAGCTAAGCTCCTGTGGTATTATCATGAAATGGCTACAAATAGACCCTGTTCTGCTGGTGTGACGATACTTTTAGAATTGTTTTAACGAAACATGACGGAATAAAAAAAAAAGATCAGCTTGATTCTGTTTGCTCAATCTGTTTGAATTTCTTGGTCTCCCAAACTGTACCTGAATCAGAATTTCTTCAGTTAAACATGATTCACCACTTAGGACTGTCGCTTTGAATATTCAGGGTGTAAGTTGCGTATATTTCCATTACTGTTGGGTCATTGTGAGACAAAATAATTGGAATAACTGACAAAAAACTCTTCAGCTAACAGCCCAATCAGCACCATAGATGGCCAAAAAGAACAAAATGAGTCACTGTAATAAAGACAGTTTTCCAGTCTTACAATAGACTGAACAAAACATCAAGATCAAGAAAATCTACTAATGACATTCATTTCTATAATGACAGTAACAAGTTCCAATTTCTCGTGATCAGCATTATTTGAAAAATGATTTCCTTAAATGTTAGACTAGGAAGCCTCCAGTGTTGGTCAGCTCAGTATTACAGAGCTGGGAGCTACTTAATAAACTCAATACCCACAGGTCAGTAATATGTGTCCTGTTGATCGACCCAGTGAGACACAAAATATTAAATTAGGCTTTTTTCATGTTAAATTATGCGCTTAAAGTCTTTTATTTTTGGCACTTAAGTATCTACGCTGACAGAATTCAAACTGCACAAACAGAACTGATACATTTATTTCACATCAAGCTCAATTTCGGTTAAATAAATAGAAATATAACCTCAATTAACAATGCCCACTTTATGCCACATAGATCATAAGGGTAGAATTCTGTCCTGCCATGCTGTATATCATCTACATGACCAAATGCAAGCTGTGTGTGTCTGTGTGTGCGTGGGTGGGTAACAGGTCTGAATGGGGTGAGGGCTGAACTATGCCAATCATGCCAGGCTGCCAAGCTGTGCGGTTGGCAGGGAGTGGAGTGCAGGGGGGGTGGGGGTCAGAGTGAAGGGGTAAGATTACATGCCTCTGTTCTCCACTCATGGCTTTCCCTGGGATACCAGCCAGGTAAACTGTCAAAGCCCACTTCCTCCCTCAGAGGTGGCAGGCTTTAAAGGGCCTTAAACCCCAACCCTCCCTACCTCTTTCCTGCTGACCCCACATCTCCCCCTGTTTTTACCCCCAGGACAAATCCAACCTCACAGTCCTGCCATGTTCCAAGCCAGTACGGCTGATGGGGTCACATTATTGGTACACCGACAGCGGAAATGACTAGCTTGTACCAAGATAGAAGTGTTGTAATGATCATAAGAATATGCAAGGAAAAACAAACAGAAGTAGATTTTCATTAGTCCAGGTTTGAATGGAAACTATTAATATCCAGTGCTCAAAGTGCTCCAACTGACTCCCATTCAAAAGGCCTATAGAAATACTAAGTCAGTAATTTTTTGGATTCAGTCATTCTGGTCTCTGTCTTTAAATTCAGGCCCTCTAATAAGTGTGCTGGTGGTCATTTAGGAATTGATTACTCCATTAATAAGATTTGAAGACTTATAGTATATTGCTGTATGCTGTATGGACGTTGATTGACAGCTGTGATTAACAGTTGGTTTACCTGCTGCTCTTCCCGACTCCAGGACTCACACTGAATCAGGCTATTGTTGCATATTTCACTAAGTTTAATGTAACTTGATTATGACACCTGCCCCATTAGCATAATTTAGCTTAAGTAGTTAACATTAGCCCAAAGCGTGCAGTGTTCAGTGTTCCCTGTAGGCTAGCATTAGCATTGCAGACTGTGAAAGGCAACACCGCACAGGAGGGCTGACTAACTGCAACCCTTGTAAACAAACTATACCAAACCCTGCTAAAAAACCAACCCCAAAAACCAAAGGTACACAAGCCAGCTACTGTATCTCATGATTAGACAGGTGTAATTGTTATTAAAAGGTTAACTGCATGTTAGAAAATATTGTCATTGAGGTTCTGAGGTTCACAGAATCTTGTGAAATCAAGGGTGACAGGGTTGAACCAAAAAGTTGGTGTATAAACTGTGATAGATGGTTACAATGAACAGTTTGGATATTATTTTATTTATTTTATTTATTATTTTCTCTCCCTAATAGCTAACCTGAGGTAAGGCCCGACCGATTTAGAGGTCCGATGCCGATATTAGTGAGAAAAAATCTGAAATTGATAAATTGGCCGATAATGTTATATGTACAGAACATATACATTAACACACATGTTTTTGTAATGTTCCCTCAAATGTAGTTATCAAAACACTTGTGACAAACATATGTTATCGAGGAATGATATTTTCTAACAATAGCTTTTATTGTGCAAAATGACATCAGTGCAATGAAACAGTAAAAACGCTGCTGAGAATTTGTTGATTCTTAAAAGCTATGCATTTTATAAAAACATATCTATTAAACTTGAATTAAGAAAAAGGATCAAATATACATAAAATACTGCCTATACAACTTTTAAAAATATCGGACATATTCACAGATACCGATACCGATTTATCTGTGATAGGCCAATATTGGCTGATAATAACGGCGGACTGATATATCGGTCGGGCTCTAACCTGGAAGTTTGTGTACAACCTGTCAGATCATCAGTCAGACTGCATTTTAGTGATGCAACTGTGTTGCCTGAGATCTTAGCATTTAAGTTGTGAGTACAAAGTTATTAGTAGCAATATGATGACCCAATTTAGTAGCTCTGCAATTAGGAAAACACTAGAATCCTACATTTCATAATGCATACTTGTCAAACAACACAAAATACATCAATCAATCATCAATCCTAAACTGTGACTGTTAGCTAGCTATCCTCAGAAGGTCACATATTTCCAGACTTGAATGCGGCTCCTCATATAGACCGATACTCCAAACCCTCCCCCATAGCTTGGAGTCATTTGGCATTGTGATGCTAAGGTACAAAGCAAACTAAATCCTGTGAGTCAGGGCTTCTTTTCTGAGGCGGAAATGCGACATGGACAGGGGAGGGAGGAGGGGTATTGCTGTCTCACAATCCTTTCTTTCTTCTCTTTCTCTTCCCTCTCATCTAAGAAGAGGTGCCACTCAGCCTCTCCCTGACAACAATTTGAGGAATCAAGTCAGTTCTTAGCCTTTGGGCTTGAATCCAAGACTGCAATCACATTCTTGCCAAGTTCTTCTCTTCTATAGCTTGACCTGATGAACTGCTAACTTGTACTTGTGTTCTCATCATTTGGCTTTCTCTCTATTTGTGTGGTATGGTACAATATGCTAAATAAAGATGCAATGCATGTATTTTCACACACAATAAATCACTGAGTAATGTATACACATGTATCCTCTTTCCTGAATCACAACAATGCCCAGGCTCTGTTTATGTGACCAGGAGGTACACTTCCTCTGTCAGCTACAGAAACAGGTCTTAGGATGCCAATATATTTCTAAACAAGTCTTTGCCGTCCTGTTGCACAAAATTCAGTACACATAGGTTCTCCATTCTGCTAGAAAAAATGTAAAAGATTAGCTGCTGTTTGATCTTTCAAGCTGCTCTGTAGTACATAATCTAGAATGTACAAGTGAAGGTAAATATGACCACTTGATACTCGACACTAGATTTAAGGTATCGACCAAAAATAAATCGATACCAAGTTGTATCGAAATGTCTACTGTCAAACGATACCTGCGATTGATTCTTCTTGCACCCAGAGCTAGAAAATATGATTATTTGTATGGACTAGCTAACAGCCAATCAATGACATTTTGTAGTGTTAATAATTTGAAGACTTTCTACATGCATTTGTGTACAAATCAAATCACTTAGATGTGGAGGAGTGGTGGCATTTTATGAAATATAAAGCTCTTATTCACATGATAGGTATCAATGGGTATGCCTACTCAATTGGTATCGGTATCACTTTAAGGGTAGTTGGATTGGTGCTGGTATCATCATTTTTTAAACGATACCCAACCCTAGTCTCTATGCAAATAAACATTAAATAGAATAAACAATGACACAGTGGAATCTGTAATATTGCCATAAAAACGTAGCTCTCTCTCTCTCTATGTAACAACATATTCAAAGCCCAAAGGTACACTTACCTTTCTGAGCTTTTCTTCTTTAAGTTCTGAAAGCTACTAAGTGGACATTTGAGCCCAGATTATTTTGTTAACAAAAATCAACTTTCATTCGTAAACAAACAAGAATATAAGTGATTGGTCAATATCAGTCCTGCATGTGATTCTCTCCCTGTGTTACTGTGGTTTGCATTTGGAAACCACTGTTTTTTGGGGTTTGTTCTTGTTGGGAGTACAATGTCGTATTATAACTGACTACACATTGCATTTACTGGTCACCAATACAGGTCAACAAAAACCATGCTGTAAATGATTTAGCCCTGAAGAGAGAAGTGTCACCAGGCCCCACAGGAAGCAAAAGTACGAGGACTACCAAATTCATCCCAAAATGTTATTTTGAACTCGTTGAGACCTAAAGTTATGTGGGTCATTATAACCAACAAATCTGACAAATCATGCTTTGGCTGCCAATGAAAACAAAGGCTCTGTGGAATACGCTTATCCTCAGGGAAGAATCTTTATTCTTGGCAGTATGGCAGGCCAGCATGTGATACTGAGTGAGAGGTGACACATAGAGAACATAGTTTTAATGGTCCAGTCAACCAGGCCACGCTGTAGGGCATGGGTGAGACAGGTGTATGGGAGGATTTTATAATATACCATGCAAAAGTCACATTCAGACATGTTTCAGTCCATTGATATTATTAATACAAATACAAATGCATATCTTAATATATCTTATCCCTTACATACTTTTCATATTGTTCGACTCATAATTACTAATTTACTTATGGAAAAAAGACATTCACAATCACTATTTTATGGTCCAGGAGAACATTTGAACATGTTTGAATGCTGATTTTTTAATTTTTTTTAAATAAACACAGGTCAAACTTGTACATTTGCATGCACAAAAATGTGCATAAAAAAAAATTTAAAAAAATATGCATTTTATTTCAGTTTTTGTAAACTGTGGGTCACATTAGGAAAAGTCCACACAGAAGAAATGTGTATGTGGTGTTTTAACAGCTCTCAAATGTAAAATTGGGTCAAATTTGACACTGAACAGTATGTGAGTGTTAAAGCAATTAACTTTCATATTATAGTTCAGTGGCATGTAAATAAGACTATGACTTACACTTTAAATTTCTTATTATAAATAATACAATTATTATATTACAATTAGTATCAAATGATGTAAAAAGATGTAAAAAAAAAAAAATAGAAATATAAGGAAATGTCTTACAAATTATTTGGAAATTATACACCTGTAAACATCCAATTTAACACAGTGTAAATTGAAGTTTGTTTGCTTTTGTCAAGTCTATATGTAAATGTAGGGGAATACGCTATGGATTATTATGTAGTAGATTCAGGTAACTATTGACTAGCTGTATTACTTTCTCTTGAAAACTCTTCATCATTGTTGCCGTGGTTCATTCAGTGTATGCTGCTGACCTTACTTCACACCCAGATGCACTGCCCCCACCACTTATGGCTGTAATTGCTTCTTGTGGACACAGTTACTAGTTTTGATATTCAAAGATGCCAAAACCAGAGCTTTGTGAGAAAACAGGAAGTGTGGATTTGCAATCATATTTTAAATATACTCCAATGCACTCTAAGAGAGCAGCAGTAGTGATGCCTGTGGGGATGCTTGAACCAAAAGAGCTTGAACAGGACAGAACATTTTGTTGCAGCAGGTGTGTTAATATATGATGCAGAAATTGAAACATGCAGAGTGCACTCTCTGCATACTGCACTCCAGTTGTCTGCTTGAATTGGCTCATAGGCTTTGCTCCATTTTCATTGTTCGTTAAAAGCCCGAACCCTAATAGGGCAATGTGGTGATTGCACATACACAACATACCCAGACTGTTGATATGAGGCCCTCTCAGCCATAAGCAATGTGTCTGGTGATTCATTTCACTCCACTTAGGGCAGCATGTATGTTATACATATTTTTAGGCCCCTTGCTCAGTTTCGTGGTCATGATAAACATTTGAAAGACAACAGACTGTGTGGCACCTGAGAGTGTCTCACATTCTGCTGCTCTACATTTAGTACTTACAAAGTTCATTTTTCACAGGCTGGTCACCAACATGTCAAGCTCAGAATAATACCGACTGTCCTTCAACTGAAACACACACATCCACGACACTCTGACATGCAACGGACCCATGTTTACAATAGCTATGTTCTGTTAATTACACAGAGATGATATATTCTCTATAGAAGAAAGGTTGAGTCATTAAAATGCAAAGTCCATTTTCCATAAATCCATTTATATTATAGGATGTCTTATATTTAATTAATATCACATTGATTTAACAACATAAACTTCAGTCTGTAGTCTGTTGTCTATAGTCTCCATTAAGGCATCATAGTTCTACCCTCTTAGTCACCTGGCACTGTAAATAATCAAAAGCATGGCAGCCATGTGAACAGAGTGTGCGGTCAGTTCTGACTGGCAGGCGCCAGGTGGGCACGACATCTCCCACAATTCACTGCAGCACAACAGAGCCTGCCGAACTGACAACAGCTACAATTAACAGCCAGAGATGAGTTGCGGTATGGGAATATTAGAATATAAGTGATTATTTTTAAACTGATACACAGGGACAATGCTGGACTTGTACGGCATCAATCCAAAAGTTTGTGAATAATAATTAAAATTCAGCTCAATATGTCAAAGGGTTTTTATTGCCTGGTTGGTCAAAGGATGCAAATTACCAGAGTCACACTTGGGCTTGAAGCATTTGTGGGTACTGGTGGGTACTCTTTTAGGCTCAATGCAGTATTTCTAGGCTTAGAAACCGCATTTAGACCTTCATATGGGGAAATAAAAAATAAACTAACTAACTAAACTAACTTTAGCCTAACTAAACATTTAACTGGAAAAGTGAAATATCTGATAATAGAAATATTAAAGAGTATTTTGTATTAAGTTACATTCTTGTGTCAGGTATTCTGGGGCTTGAGCGGTTATGTTGGTCTATCAGTGTCTTGAGGTGTCAATTGCTATAATTTATTTACTGATGATGTGGAAATACCTCCCAATTCACACATAACACTATCATTGTGCTACCATTGTGAATGGTGTAAGATTACATCTGTGAAAGCCTGACAGACATGACCTTTCCTGTTAAAACACCACAGAGAAATGAAAATAAAGTAGACAATAGTGCTTTTATGTGGTCTGTCACTTTTGGCTGACTACTTACTTGGCAACACAAAAGTGTCTTTTCTCCCAGACTCTATTATACCTCTTACACCAGTCGGGGGACACGGAAAAATCTCAAGAAGCTGTAAAAGGTTCAGACCATCTGGAAGACTGTGAGTTGAAAGGCTTCCACACCTGTAGCGACTGGAGAATCTCCTCTGATGTTGCGAGCAGACTGCCATCAAAACAGGCGTTCACGGGCCGTCCCACAGACACTTACCGCTTATGTTAAAACACTAATATCCTATTGACAAGATCAATTAGCACTAATGTGTGGTGACGGGCACCTCCCCCTGTTCTCACAGGGCTGTGTGAGGATGGGAGGCAGACAGATCAGACCTGTCATCTCTTTTTTTTTTTTGTTCCCAGGTTGGTCCCATGTTTTCACCCCCCCTCTCCTGCCATGAATATAAAGGGTGTTGTCTTCCACCATGTTTCTACAGTAGCCTAGAGCAGACAAACCAAAAACCCGGCTCTAGAGAGGGCCTTTCACTATTTTTCATGAGTTTCATGGCCACCGTAGGTTATCCTACATGCTTGGAGTGGGAAGGATTCAGTTTATTGCACTGTGCAATCTCACCTCTGGATGCCATTAAATCCTACACACTGCACCTTTAATGTAGCTTTATAGTTTAGATAGCCTGACTGCTACCCTGCTGCTACCCACTGTGTGTTATTTGTCCACAATTACTGTAATGAACACCATACAATTTAACAAAAAAAGCAAAGCAAAAGTTAGGAAACTATACTTTTTGCAATTTGTGTAGGGTGGATTTTTATGTTGAGCAAAGCAGTTCGGCATTCTACCAATGTTAAAATAGACGATGCACCTTTATATATAATGTTTTATTTTCAAATTTTACCATCAATTACAGATGTAGATACACAAGTTTGAAAGTGGACAGAAACACCTGTTAGTATGTTTCCAATGTGGACCATTAGACTGAAGACTCTATAAAACTAGTAGCCTAATAAGTGTACTGTCTTGCTGACACTGCAAAAAAAGGGGGACATAAATCCAGTATTCTGTTTTAATAATGGACTCTCTATTATACAAGTCATAAGCACGGGAATCTTTCCAATCTAAACCATCCATCCCATATGAAGTGAACACAGCATAAGTGCAACAGATGACACACACACATAGACACACCCCTTCTGATGACTTAATGACCACCACCTGGGGGCTGCAGCAGGGAAACAGGTGGCTTCAGACAGTGATGGAGTTACTCTGACAGTTTCAGCAATTCAACTGCTTTAGCTTTGATATGCAAGTCTGATGCAATTATTGAGCATAGGTCACCTGGGATTCCTGGGGCAATTGAATTTTAGTGCTTTGAAAAAAAACCCTCAGGCCTTCAGAGGTAGGTGGTGCACTGCCACAGGCCACGAACACAGAGTGATGAGGCTGCTTATCTAGGATTGCCTCGATGATGCCACCTCTTCACACAAGCTTGCATCATGACCTAATATGACACAAAATGGCCCTCACTGCCAGCTGAGCTGGAAATACACCTCTGCTTGTCATCATGTTTGAGCAAGCCGAAGGGCACAAATGCAGGGCAAGGGCACCTGTGGGCATGTACGCTATAAAATACAACACATAGTTGTACAGCAGTAAAACAATCTCTCATTCTCATAATTGTTAATATCTTTGTATATTATTGATTGTTAATTAAACATAACCATTAAAGCCCTCCCCTTTCTGTGACATTGTATTTGTTGTATCAGTTTTTTTTTTCTCTACGTGGTCAAACAAGCAAAAGCATCACACACCCAGTGATAACCTGTCACCACACCCAGCTAGCTTTCACTCATAAAATTGTCATTACACTCCAGCAATATCATAAAAAGGCAATGTGTTGATAACCTGCTGTAAATACCTCATCACCCACTAATTCTACTGCAGCTGTTTCCACTGATTGACAAAGAATGAGGAACAGAAACAGTTATCAGCATTACATCAGTAAAGAAAAGAATGAAACCCATCACATGGAAACACATCCAAACTCAACAGTGCAACACAGCTGTAGGCAGGTTTTTGATGGATGAAGACGTCATTATCACAGACCCACCACCTGCTCAGCCCAAACATGCTTGAATATGATAAAGAAACAACTTCTCATTAGATGACCAGTAAAGGAAGTCTCAGGTCTCATGTATCATATGTGTGTGAAGTGTCATCAGTGAGTCAGTGAAAAGTGAGAAACATGTGGAGATGGATTGAGGGTTGAGAAACATACCTGGGGGACACAGGCAGGTGTGGGGAACTTCCCTCGCCTCCCGCGTCTTCGGTAGTCGCGCTGCAAGCTTCTGTGTGAGAGAAGAACAAGAACATCGTGTCAGCTGTTAACTTACTGACATTTTAACATCCTTCTACACCCAATACGTCAAAAACCACACATTTTGAAATGTATCCATTGAGGCCTTTGACATTGGAGCTATCAGATGTCTTACTGTAGATGTGATTGACATTGGAATTTTCAACTTTTAAAGACTTAATATCGTGGGGTGGATAATGCTGATATTCACTCTCTGAGGTTTCCATATAAGCTGGTCAACAATGTCTTTGAATTCTTCAATTCATATTCACATTCATGGTTTGAAAGTGCCCAACCACCTTAATCCCCGACAGTATTTTAAACTTATTTTTAGAAAAGTTCAAACAGAAAGTCTTGTCTGTTATTCTTCAACACAGGGCACATTATTAGTCTTTCTTTAGGTATTAAAAAGTGTGACAGTTCACCTCATTAGATCTACAAAAGCCTGCGCGTGATTTGACCCTGACCAGAATACAAAACCATCCAAGTGCATTCTCCACAGCATAGCAGTCAGTCCCACTGGTGGTGGTTACTAGCAGAGGAATGCCAGCACAGGCTGTTTAGAGGCCTGCAACAGGTGCTGAAGGGGATGTTATGAAGGCACTGTCATTCTGAACACTGCTGCAGCGTTCTGGGTACTGCCTGTTACCTCAGCGCACCTGTAATCCCAGGTTGCAGGATGACAGCCAGGAACCCGAACAGCGGGTCATTAAGAAAAAAATGTGAAACATTACACTTGGCCGTTATTCTTGCGTGATTCATACAAAAGTTGTTCATACAAAGTGTCATCTGACGATGACTAAAGGTGAAAGGGTTTATTCTGTAACATGACACTCGATGACTGGACAATATGCTCGCTGTCATTAAGAGGGACAGAGCATGATGACTCAGACAAATGGGGATAATGACGTTCACTTGAAAATAATCCCTCCTAAAAAGAATTTAAATAATTAAATAACGTGACAGAAGCTTCCTTCATAATCAGATCATAGCAGGTTTATGCCAGCATAAATAAGCAATAGAGACACAAAAAGTGTAAAGATAAAATAAAATAAAATAACTTTTAAAAAAAAGAAGATAAAGTATTAATTGAACTTGATGAATTGATCTTGACTTCTTTTCCAGGCTTTTGCCACAAAACTTGTAGCTTAAATACATCAAAATGAAATAGACATTCCACTTTTTTGCTCATCAGACCACCAAAATATTTCAGGATTCAGTCGAGCCATTTGTTGGAATATAAACTCTCTTTAACCATCAGTGTTGCAAGTGTTGCTTTAATGTATGGTTTAAACAAATGAGATGAGGCTACATGCTGTGGATGAGTAAGTTTCACTGCTTGATCCCACTGGGGGAACTCATGAAAACACACAAATAATGACATGTGTGGACAAGCTTCAAATCCTGGTAAATCACGAATACAATGGGCATGATTATGGGATTGCCTGAACACAATTCCACACTTCTAAAAAGGTTGCAGGTCCCTAAAACCAACTGTTGATAAAACTGTAGGAATAACAAAAAAAATGTGGGTCTTACAAGCCTTCCGTGAGTATTTTATTCCTTTAGAATGGATTTAGCTATAAAAAAAACACTCTTAAAAATCTACGACTGGCTCAAAATAAGGATTCCAAAGGTAAGTACTCTCGTCATTCAGAAGTCTCATGCGGAATCAATTGTACGACTGCTCTCTCAGACACAAATTTCCCTTAACCCACTTTCTATTATTCATGAATACTTCCGGGAATTTATTTGGTTGATACTGGCAGACCCCGCTCGCAACTGGAGAAGTCTTTAGCGAGAGTGACGCAGAGAGCTTTGCAGTCCAGAGCTCTCTATCGTCCAGCCTGAACATTACTGAAAGACGCATTCTTCCAAGATAATGGAGATAATGTTGAGTGGAGATCCTGTTTAAACTGCAGCAGTCGGTTACAACAAAAAGAGCCTGCACCTCTAACCACATCAAAGGTCACAACTGACATAGTAGAAGAGTCTGCCAGAGGGACAGAAATGTAATGACGGCACTTCAAAGACTGTCATTAGCCTTTTACTCATGTCTTCACATATACATTCTCCTCTGTCTAATGACTGTGATAGCAAATTATACCCTTGATTTTGCTCTGTAGGCAACAATAATCTACTAAATTGAGATAAACTTCAATGAGCAGAGCCAAAGAAGAAGCATTTATGTAATCAGAGCAAAGACGGAACTCTGGATACAGTTGGACTTATGATCAAGCAATTGGGCCTTGGGGCACAAATAAAGGGTACTGATTGGTTAATTGATTTGTACGTACTCTGGTGGAATCCTGACTAAATGAATATATACTGAGAAATGCTTGCAAATACGCAAAGTTAGAAAAATGTTTAACCCTTTTGCCGCCTTTATTGACAGGTTTTTTGGCATTGCATGTTTCTCAAATGGTTTGAGTTGTAAGATTGTATGTCTAATTTTATAGAGAGATGTATTCTGAATTGTGGCACTAAGATTCAACATGAAGATTATAAGGTGATATCTAAAGCAAGAGGGAGTGAGGAGCATATGAGCACATTATTGGACATCCTGCAATTACTGGAAAAGCTAATTGCTTCCAGAACACTGTGTGTGATGTCTGTTTGGATTGGACCGAGGTTATTAATCTGAGTAGTAAGTTTTAAGCAAGGTTCCAAGTCTTAAATGTGGTGATGACTGTTCCACAATGCAATATATATTGATATTTTCCATTTTAAAGCTTTTATTCCAACTGTGTGTAGTTCCTCAAATTCTTGTATATTGCATTGTGAGGTAATACAAATATAATATATATATATTCTTGAATGTGTCCATGCTGACCATCACAGAATATGATTCATTTATTATTTTTTGCCCTGTTTCCAAACACTTAAACCTATATGTAAGTATAGATCAGTAACAGGTGAGTCTTAACTCAGCCAATGATATTACTTCTCTCTGTAGCTCACAGCTCTGCATCCTAATAGGGACGTTGTGTGTGTTAGCAAGGTCATACCCGTGATATCCCACAGCCTACTTGTGATGCATACATGTAGAGCAGCTGAAGCGCTCAGTCTAATGGGGGTGGGGGGGTGGGGGGGGCTGTGTATGTGCGTGCCTCTTTGCCTCCCCCTCTTAAAAATGGTAACCTGATGCCAGAGTTTTTGATGTGGTTTTAACATTCTATTTTAAAGTGATGACAAAACCTTTTTAATATCCTGTAGTCTGATTAACAATAATCTGCTGTCCAGTACACTTCTTGTCATGGTGTTATGAGTAGACTACACAAGGGTCCGATAGAGACCACATGACCTAAATTTGGCCATTAGGAGGTGTCCTCATGGACTCTGTGAGGACATGAACTTTTTTTTTTGAACACATTTTTTGTAGTCCGTGTGGCCGCTTACACTACAAGGACCACTTGTACTTATACTGGACATGTGTTGAAAGCATCATTCAGAAAGTTGTAAACAGAACTACTTTGCTTCCATGGTGTCTGCAGCTGTCCATGCCCATGTGTCCATGGGATTATTCTACTTTGCATGGAGCCGAGAACTATTCTTTAATATTCATATATATTTTATATCAGTTTCACACAAAGCTTAAAGCTTCCTTATTTTTAGTGTACATTCGATTTTAATAAATATCATATGATCTCAAGATAATTAGCGAGCAAGATAGCATTAGTCAAGTTCTTGCCAACGTTAGATTACGTGTTACATGACATCATTTATATATATATATATATATATATATATATATAACTGATTTCCATGTCATTTTCACTAGAAAAAACTAAAATCAGCACATCATTTAAGTTCTTTTTTTAAACTGAATTCCATTGTACATTCAGTACCATTAACAATATGAAAATATTAAGTTTAGGAGAACACTAAAAATATGTTTAAAAGTAAATTACATTTTTTCAGTATGCAACCATTAATAGATGATACCGTTTTTTTTTTATTAGCATCATTTTTACTGTGTTATTGTTATTAGATCATGTCATTTCAATATTGACAGCCACAGGCCTCCATAGATGCCAGATGAATGGTGTCAGATAGGGCTGAAGTGAATGTGTGTTTTTACACAGCATAGATTACAGCTAACAAGTTGGACAGATGACATGAGGAGGAAATGTGGCGATCATGGAAAAGATGGAAACAGTTGTAATAGTAATAGTTATTTAACCTTTATCAAAATGTTCAAATCTTATTATTTAGTAACGATTGTTTTTTATAGATCTCAGAAGATTAATGAAAGAAACACTAAATAAGAGATTGCACAGTGAACAAATGTAGTGGAACAGTGGCAAGCATGAATGTGATGTCAGAACTTCATGCTATGCTAAGATATTGAGGCCTCTGGCAGTAGTGTGAATTCTCTGAATGTATCTAGCAGGCACACTATTAGCACTTGGGTGTCATCAGTCACAAAGTCCTAAAGCATTTAATACCGCGTCGTTAAACGTCTCATTGATTCTTTTCTTTTCTTCTCGACAGCGATCTAGTGTTTTCATCGGGAGAACTCACGTCTATCTGCTGCTGTATATCTTTACTATATCTACAACCGTCGGCGTAGCCTGTGTAAACTCAAGCTCAACTGTAATGTGTCGTTCAGGTGGGTGAAAGTAGCGACTCTTAGTGTGTGTTTATGTTTGTGTGTGCCGCCATCGCTAACCGTGCTCTGACGAAGTGCAGAGGTGCCTCTAGCACTTCTGCTTGAGTGTGCTGTTTGCATTAGGCTGTCTGATTAGCACGTGGGTCATTAATAATCCCAGATACACACACACACACACACACACACACACACACAAATCATAGAAATATATATGCATGTATTTGTGTTTGTGAGGGCTACACAGGGCTGAGCTGCAGTCATACCTACACACACAACACGGTGAATTGGGTGACAGGTCTGTGGGGAGCTAAGTGAGGAAACCAACGCAGGAGAGACTGTAATTTTTCACTTTTCTACACCTCAGAATGTGGCCTGCAGCTCTCATCGGGTCTCTGCACTCGTTGTGTGCACCAGGTTTATGCCAGGTCTGCAGAGAGCACTTTGTGGTTAATTGTGAATGTTAAAAGGGGGCCATGTTTAGGGCCAGATAACAGCAGAGTCAGGGGGAGGTCGGGGGTCAGGGTGTTTTCAGGGGTGTTTTTAAGAGTATGGCAGTTATTTGGGATGACTAAATATAACAACCTCACTGGGCTTATTCTTAACTTGGACACCTGTTGAGAATTTAGCCTTGTAGTTTAAGGGGCTGTGACCTGAGAATATTGTTTAGCAATGACATCAGTTACTGTATTTTAAAGAGTGGTGGTAGACAATGGTCTTTCAGAATTATGTATATATATGATGTCTCTCCCTCTATATATATATATATATATATATATATATATATTTATAGAAAATAATTGAAATGATATACTTCAACATTTTGGGAAATTCATTTATTTCTAGAGTTATGACATGGTGATCTCAGTTCAGCATCAAGACTAGAAGCAGGGGGGAAAGAGCTAGTCTGTCTCTGTCCAATATTTAAAAATACTCCTCCCAACACCTCTAACACCAGGTCCCACCAGGCGCAGCTGCGTCATGTCCTGGCTGCAACATGATTTTGTTCTATCCTCCTAACGGGATGCATCATACCCCATACTGTGTGTGTTTCAGAAGCAGAGCATTTTGACTGCAGTCAAGCCAGACACTTTTTTGTGCTACTGCAAATATTATGTGTATGTATTTTGTGTCCTTCTACTATGGTAAGTAGGTTTCAACGTTGTTGTTTTTTCTTGTCTTTTGTAATTGTGTTTATTTCTGATATTTAATTGGAAGTCTGACCGGAGTGTTTTATTTTTGAAAACTGATCGGATGCTCTATGCTGTTTCTGTGTCTGACTATCTGCTTAACACAGCTTTGACATGGTGTCCATCAAAAATACACTGGTAAGTTTATCAGATCGGAGATTTTTTTTGAAATGTTCTGCAGCTCGTCTGGTGGCATCACAAGTATTGATAGAGTGGAAGCGATCAGCACTGGTGGCCAGTTAGAGCAGGAACGTGTTGCAGATGCACCCAGTTGGGATCATTTAGTAAAACTTACTAATTCACAGCATGTATCTCATTTATTTAAAACATCCATTAAAGCAACACTAATATAATAAGCTTTCTTTTATGTTTCATATTGTCAACTCATTTCATGAAAATACCCAAACTACAAATGTGTTTCTCAGTACTATATAAAACACACACATTTAAATACAATTAAAAAGTATATCGTTTCATAAGGTTTGAAGGCAGAGTAAATTCCTGAAACAGTTGCTTACTGTACTTTTTCTTTTATTCCAAACATTACTCAAATAGGAGGATATTTTCAGTGGCAGATGAATCCACATTTGGTATTCAGTGAGTATGTATGTCTGGCAGCAGGACAGTGTGTGTGGGTTTAAGTCAAAATAAACTACAGTGTGTGTTCGTGGTGATGACGTGAAAAATAATGAAATATCACCCACACCCTTCCTTTCAAGAGAATAGACTTGTATACCATGTGGAAATGAATGGAAACTAATGGCTGTCTGGATTGAGTATGCAAAGCAAAATCACTAGAAACATTACTCAACATACGTACTAAAAGATTTTGCCATGATAAAAATGTAATTGAAATAATAATAAAGGCCCCGTCTGTGCTGCTGGAAATGGGCACATTTTCCATAACAGAGGAAACTGGCCATCATTGAAGGAGACAGGGAGATGGATTCTGGACAGTGTTGGGTGAAAGTACCACAGACGTCTCTCTCTCTCTCTCTCTCTCTCTCTCTCTCTCTCTCTCTCTCTCTCTCTCTCTCTCTCTCTCTCTCTCTCTCTCTACAAAAGGCCACATCTGCAGTTGTATCCCATTAATAATGGCTATATATACATGCAGAGCTAAACAAAGAGGCAGGCTGCATTGCCCCAGGTTTGTTTGGAGATAAAGATGGAGGGATCTTCCTCACTGGGCCCCTCAGAGGAGCTCCACAGCCAGGCACTGAAGCTGGACTCTGTGGCATCTTCAATAGGTTATAATGGGATATAAATGTTTCTTTTGGCTTCACTAACCCCACTATGTTATCTTGCTCAAATACACTCACTGTCTGATGTGTTTATCTGACTGTACTTGCTTTTCACTGTTCACTGCTGTTGTTTCACTGACAGGTATTTATAATGGCTGACTCCACTCATAGCTGACATGACTGTGGTTGGCCAATCCAGAGTGTGATGGAAACACTGGTACATTTAGTGTTGATCTTTACACTCAGAGAATTTAACACTGATGAGTTGATTCATTGAACCCTAAGGAGCAGCACTTTATAACCTGTGGGTTGGGACTAAGTCATTATTATTCCTATTTTTAAGCAGTTTTATTTTGAAATTCTCACTCACTAATATACTGAATAGTTTCACCTGTACAAATGGTTGAACTGCTCACAGCTCATGTCTACATATACCCTCAAATATAAAGACTCAAGTTTCGGCTACATCCCAAAACATACACAGACATAAAGTTATATTTATACACTTTATATGTTCCTCATTAATTTAACTATAATAGTCAGTGTCATTTATATACAGGCCTATCTGCAATTCAAAAGGCTTAGATGTTAAATTAACCCTCACATACTGTTCAGGGTCAAATTTGACCCATTTTTACATTTGAGAGCTGTAAAAACATGAACAAAAATGATCATATTTTTTTTATTTTTTTGTGCAACTGATACACATTGTTATATATGCAAATGTACATATTTGACCTGTGCTTATTTTAAAAAAATCCCCAAAAAATCATTATATCCTATCAAATGTTCTCCAGGACCATAATATAGTGGTTGTGAATGTCATTTTTCCATAGATAAACACTCTGTTCACTCTCCTACAGCTTCATTAAGGATTAATCAAACATTTATTAATAATCAATGGAGAGATAATTATGAGTCAGAATATGAACAGTATGTAAGGGCTAAGAAAGGTTACATTTTCAGTATCAACCTGAAGGAAACCAATAAGAATTTTTTTCCTCCACTTAAATATGTGAAAGTACATTAAAATGGCACTCCACCAATTCAGCATGGCACTCATACTATATTATCAGTCTCGTGATAGACAGTTTGCACTGCAGCAGAAACAGAGATATCATCTTTTATCGTCTCACAGATTCTTCCTTCTTGTCAAAACCTGGCATGACATGAGTCAACCGCCGATGGTTGGTTAGCGATTCGGTTGTGATATGCAAGTAGCGACTAATGTAGCCTGCAGCAGAGATAAGGAACGCACTACAGAGATCTGATAACCTTACTTCTTTCTAACTCCACACCCTCACTTCTTCTTTTTTTTTCATTTTTCAGAATGATTCTCCAGCGCCAACCGATACTGACTGCATTGACATCACTTCAGGCTGTTCATAACATTTTACACAGCTCCCTCTGGAGACACTAAAGTCTTTATACAACTTTTTGGAAAACAGACTTTGATGTGTAAAATCAAGTTCCCCTGTCCGATTCTCTACAATATAACTATAATGAGGCACCAGGTGTGTCATTTGTGATTGGATTGCTGCATTTTTGTATCTGTGTATGTGTGAAAATGACCTGTGATGGGAAGGAGACATTATAATGT
Organism: Scomber scombrus; assembly: GCF_963691925.1. Taxonomy (NCBI): domain Eukaryota; kingdom Metazoa; phylum Chordata; class Actinopteri; order Scombriformes; family Scombridae; genus Scomber; species Scomber scombrus. The sequence goes on from NC_084981.1 coordinate 1,790,212, forward strand.
GCAAAGAGGTTTATGAACCACTGAGACTATTTAACACAACTGAAAACTATCTAAATATTATCATTCAGTCAGTGTGGTGAATCATTATTCAGCTCTTCAAGCTATCAGCTTCTTCTCTGAATATTTTCTTTAGTCAAATTTAGATTCAGACTAACATATGGAGAGCGCAACACCTCCGTCCCCAGTAGGCGTCCTGTGCTCCTTTCCTCCCCTGGTAAATGCATTACACTGGCTCTGGTGAAAGGGGTTGGGATTGGGGGGGTGGGGGGGTTGCTTTAGTTAGGCCGAAGCAAATGGAGGAAGAGAAAACAGGGTCCTGCAGGACTTCAATCACTTTGGAAGAGCTTGTTAGTGTAGCTGTGGAAGTGGTCAATGAAAGGGCAGCACAGAGGGCGTCTTTAGGAGTAACAGATGTGAAAGGCTGGGATACTAACTCCTCACATCTCACCACAGAGTCACAGATGATGCGTCTATCTTGCCTAATCAGTGATTTGACAAAAAAGTCTGACCTATACAACCGACTTTTTTTTCTGTCGGCGCATCAGCTGTACTACTGATGACTTTTTCCACTTATATCATATTTATTGAAGAGATTTGACTAACAGGTCATTCCCCATAAAACCAAAGGAGACAACTAATTAAACTTTAACAGGTACTTTGAGGTTTATTTCAGGTACTTTTTCTTTATTAATTACATGTGCTTTATTTTTAACTTCTTATTGAATGAAGACCAAAAACTGAAAGTGGTATGAACTGGAACTGCAAACAACAAAACCACTATGGAACTGACTCCCAGCCTTAATTATGGCTGGGAGTCAGTTCCAAGCTCAAAATAAATGACTAAAACAGCAAAGAAGAGACATTCATATATTCATTAATAATGATGTTATTAAGACTTTTAATGAGATTTGACAGCGATAATTATAAGATTGTAATAAATGGATGCTGTCTGATCAGTTTAATGACTTTTTAATGAGTTACTTTTTTTTTTTTTTTAAACATAAAAGTCATCCTATAATTTATACCTGTAACACGAAGGGAAACATTCAGAGTTGGCTGAGTTGGTGAGTCGTTTTTACTCTTCAAAAAAAAAACTCAAACCATGCAATTATCCCTTTAAACTCTTTGACGTATTAGAATCCATCACCTTAATTAAACGCCTGAATACTGAATAAGAAAAATCTTAAATTAAAAGTTTGCACCTGAAAATATCTCAAACACCTTAGACTGATCATTAATTAATGAATGCACAATGTAAATGGATACCATAATAAACGTGTTTCCCGGGGTATATGAATGATGAAGTGAGGGTATTTGAAGGGATTTGTTGTTTCATGGTGAACAGAACACTTGTGGAATGAAAACGTCACTTTGGCAGCAGTGGGTTACTAATATAATAAGTTTTCTTCTAAACTGAAGAAATTCCAGACAATTTATAGTTCAGTGATGACAGAGCCAAAGCTTTGCTCTCCTTTAATAAACCAAATAAGTTCTAGCAGGATAATTGAAACACATTCCCCATCATCATACCCATCAGGAATAGTTTATATAGGAGTGATTGTAAGCGCTCACCTCTTCCAGGATCTGGTCCAGTCGGCCCAAGATAACGGGCTCCACCTGCTCCAGAGTCAACATCCGCGCGGAGATCTGTGCGTCCCGGTGCAGCTGCTCCAGACTTACTATCCTGGACTGCAATTCCGACGTCCGGACAAAAACCACAATGCAAACTCCAAGGCACAGTAGAGATAATGCCATGCAAATCGTTACGCCAGACAAATCTCTCCAATTTCTCCACTGCGTCTTTTTTGAAGGGTGCTGTTGCTCGTTCTCACTCGGTCTCCCAGCGACACCCCACTTCTGCTCCTCTTCCATTTTAGATATCTAATTCTGGTTTTATCCACTCAGAGATTCCTATATTCATCAGGTGAAGAGAAATCCTGGCGACCTGCAACTTTGGGAGCTTGTGAGAGGTTGTCGCTCTCTCTCTGTAAGGGGGGACAGTTTTGCAGATGTCCCTTTTCTTCTTCAGACTGTCTCCAAACTACTTTACTGCCCTCAAGATGAGCAACTATATCAAAGTTAGAAATCTAGACATTCTGCAGTTTGTCATGAGTCAGTCAGTGATGTTCCCGCTTCACTCTCTTACTTCTCTGTGTCCCGCTCTGCTTGTCCCATTAGCTGCTTCTCTTCTGAGCGATCCCCACAAGTCAGCCGTCAGCGTGCGTCTCTGAAACCCGAGCCAGCCCCTCTCTCCTCTGCACAGCACTGGATGCCGCGGGCCCTTTGCTCACACTGCATGCTCCTCCTCTGAGTGGCTTTAGGTTAAATGCCAGGGCGGGATTCGTGGCGGTGATGCTGCCCCCTTTGATCCGCGCACTTGGCGAGAGATATTTTTAGGGTGCGCAAAGCCAGGACGCACAGTCACAACGCCGGTATAGTAAAGGCCTGCTGACAGTACTGCTCAGCTCTGGACCAAAACAACACAGCACTCTGCCTTCCTCAGTCCAGATCTGCTGGATTCACTAAACTTGAGTGCAAAAATTCATGGAGCACATAATTTCCACCAGACTAGAGCCAGTGTTGTTACCTGTGCTAACACCAACATATGCACTTTTTAAAGACTATTTTGTGCTAGGAACTGGAACAGGTTGTCTTTCACATTATAATGATAATGTAAAGTAAGTAAAAAGCAGTGTTTTAAAGTAAATATGGAAACCTGGAGGTATAAGATTCTCTGCAGGCTTGTTTTAAAAAGAGTTTAACGACACACATTGTCTCCTACTTCACTGTATGTCCATTCTCAGTGTATGTGCAATGAAGGTTTCACGTTTCCACATCACACCTGCAATTATTGCAATTGGAAATTGAACAAATGACCAAGCCAATAAACTCCATTGTGAATTTGAGAGTTTTGGGGTCGATGGGGCCAAAGCTGCATCAGTATCCTAGGGGCCCCTGGGCACTGGAATCATTGTAACTCACATATTTAGTTCTGGACACGTCAGGTTTCTGACAGTGATAATAATGATCAACATGAAGAGAATGGCTCAAACCTTGTGTTGTATTTCTGTAGAGCCTGACCAAAAAACAAAACAAACAAAAAAACCCACACACTTTTTCTCCCATCATTGAGGGCCCCTTTCTACTCAAGGGCAGATGGGCACTTGCCCAGATTGCCTGTAAGGTAGATCCGGCCATGGACAGAGCTCTTGGGCCCCAGTAAAGTTATCAGATTTATAGGCCTCACCATATTGAGTTGGTCTGTTATTTTATGTTTTATGTTACGTTTTCTAACAAAAGCTTTCAGTTCTACATTATACATCTCACAGCTACTCTGTTGTCTCAGAGTAGGAGAAGATATTATACAACATTGACTTTATCTGTGTAGTGCTTATTTTACCCAATGATTAGGTAAAATGTTCTTTATGTTTTAGATCAGTGGAATTTACATTTACATCTTGACCTTCATTTAACCCTCCTCTCGTCCTCCCGGGCAAATTGACCCCATCTATTTTGATTGTTCCTTCTTTCCTTCTTTCCTCACTCTTTCTTTAATTTTTCCTTCATTCTCCCCATCCTTCCTTCCTTCATTCCTTCCTTCCTTCCTTCCTTCCTTCCTCCTTCCTTCCTTCTCCTTTTCCTCCCTCCCTCCTTACCTTCCTTCCTTCCTTCCTTCCTTCCTTCCTTCCTTCCTTTCTTCCTCCTTCCTTCCTTCTCTCCTTCCTCCTTTCCTCTTTTCCTCCCTCCCTCCTTACTCCTTTCTTTCCTTCCTTCTCTCCTTCCTCCCTTCCTCTTTTCCTCCTTACCCCTTTCCTTCCTTCCTTCCTTCTTTTCCTCCTTTTCCTCCTAGGCAATAAAATAACATTTGCTACTAAAAACATTTGCACTTGCCCTTTTAGAGACGTTCAAACATTCATGATCTGACATTTAAAGCCACTCTGAATACCGTGACTACTGTCAACAATTTAACAATTTCAATCTAATGACCAGCTTGCATGCTGTATATCAGCCTTAAATACTGTTTTGTTTTGTTGAGTGTGTCTGAGGTGAGTCCAGCTGCTTTATCTCCACTACATCTAGCCCGAGCCCTGATCATTAACAGTCACTTTTGAACTCCATGTTGCACTGTGTTTACCAGGTTTAACTTTTATGACCTGCTTATCTCAGACACTGTATAAAATACATATGAAGGAATGTAGCCTGCACGCTGCCAACATAAACCTCTGCTTCTCCCATTCAGAGAGCAGATATGAAGATCTACTGGGTCAAGATTCACACCAGTTAAGGAGGACTTTCACCTATCTCCATTTATGACATTATACTGTATATATACTGTTCATTAATATTTCTACTGAATTGAACACATAGCAGTGTGGCTTATAAATCAGAGGTGTTATCTTTTCCCATTACACCCATACAAACTGATCAGGATATTTGCACGTATCATACTTAATTGAGATTTTAAAAAATGAGATCAGTAATGCTTGAATTGAAACTTTCCAGAAACTTGAAACAAACATGTTGAATGTCAAGATACATGTGAATTTATTGAACCATGGAGGTCAGTCCTACATAAAGCACCACTCATAAATTAACTGTTGGGCCATTACTTTTACAGCTGATAAGAAGGTAATAAAAGTTACATTTTCACATAACATTGACACTCAGATGAAATACCAACCATGAAGTTAGAACATATGAGTCCCCTGTGGCCAGTAAATTAGCAAAGTGGATCTAAGATTACATGATAACAAAGTGATAAAAGTAGTTTATAGCTAAATCCAGGTGTGCAGTTGTTTTAGTTCGCACCCGAGTATGATTGCTTCGTTCAGATCTTCCCAAATGAATCCAAGGAAGAGCACGGCTCTGAAAATGGTCTGCTACATTCACACCAGAGCGCTCCATCACTGATTTTGAAATTTATTGGAACAGCTGCTGGAAGGAGCTGCTCCGTCTGTGCTGCTGTCTTCAGTGTGGAGATGAATTCCTTCTCTTCCTGGTTGCTGGTCCTCAGAGGCTACAGGCTGGTCAGGAGGTGAAGACAAACAGTCCTCCCACTCTGATTAGTTTGCTGCTGCTTTTTCACCCACAGTCAAATAAATAACAGTGTTCAGGTCAGCTCGGCTGGCCTTTGAAGTCCTCGTCCTCGGCCCATTAAAGCAGAGGCTGAACGCAGCCTGCTAGACTGGACTCTGTTAGTACCTCTGTGACTGACTCTCTAACTAACTGTGACTGAGCTGTGTGTGTGTGCGTGTGTGTGTGTGTGTGTGTGTGTGTGTGTGTGTGTTTGTGTGTGTGTGTGTGTGTGTATGTGTGTGTGTGTGTGTGTGCTTGTGTTGTATATATGCAGCAGATAGCATTACACATCATATCAGTACAGCGATCTACTCATTAAATCTGATGCACTTTGATGTTTATTGTGGAAGCCTTTCACCTCAATCTATTCTCCCAAGATGTTTCTTTTAGTCTCTCTTTGGGTCTCAGTGTTAAATACTGTCAGTATTAGTTGTGAAAATGATCAGACATGGTCCTGAACAAATATACAACTTCCAACTGTGTTACTGAACTGGTCCAGTGTTCATACCATGGCTGAATGTTTTCTCAAGGGCCCCAGATCATCTTTTTTTTTAATCTGTTGAAGTCACTTCTTTTTTTTTTTTTAAACAGTGACTTCAACCACCTGCTGACTGAATCTGAGTGAGTTTACAACAATTGTGATTAAGAATGAAACTTCTGAAAACATTTCAGTTGAGACAGTGTTACTGAGTAAAATGTCAACTAAAAATGTATGCAATACTTTTTTGTTATCCTTTTGATCCAATGCCTTGTAGTAGTCATATAATGCAGTAAAATTCTGCACTTCGGCCCTGCTCTGGGCTTAGCCTCGAATCTCGTCAACTCCTAGATCAACCCCTGATCCCTACAGGAGTTACACACATATTGGATGAACCTGCGGCTCATAATGAATGTCCAGTGTCAACATTCAGTGTCAGTGCAGGTAGCAGTGTGCCAACTAGCACTCCATTAAACACAAATGAAACTCACTTTTATGATTTGTTATGTTTATACGGCAGCTTCCATTTATGAGTTACACTTGTTAACAAATGCATTAATATACACTTATCATGTCTGCTTTATAGTGTGTTATGAACATGCATTACATTTTCATATACTTCTTATGAATATAAAATAGGGGTAGGTCAAATAAAGTGTTAGCGTAACATTTATAACTGCAGACCTAATGCTGTATTGGAGAGTTGGTGCTGTTTTCATGATTACACATGCATACAGTTGATACAGAAACTTGATGAATTAATAGTGGCAGCTGTAGGGAAGCTGATGACAGATGCTCTAGCATGTCCTGAAGGTGTGAAGCACCTCTGGATCCACCACTAGCAGTGCTGCAGATAGTCCAGCTGCACTCATTTAGGCTTTTTATCAGTTCATTTGCTGTGAGGCTAGTTTACCAATAGACATCTACATCCTTGCTTTAACTGTTTTATAGAAAGATATTTTTGTGTACATGTATATGCATCTAATGACTGACAAGCATCTATCACCTGCAGGGGCGCTGTAAGGGGGTGAAAAATTAGGGTGGATTCTAAGGGGCCAATGATTGACAGGGGCCCTAAAAAACACGAGGGGTGTTTTTTCTCTGTTTTATTTCAAATAAACTTAAAATCATTAAAAGACATTAATACAATGTTTTACAATGTACTCATCAGACGAACACTTTATTTGTCTTGTTTCTGGCAAAAATCAACCATCCAAAGCCTCTGTATTGCCTTTAAACCCCCCTTTATTTACATGAAATGGTTCAGTCCTGTCTCCTATTTTCACAGCTCAATGTCAGTAAATATTGTACAGTTAGTATTGGACTACAAGAGATGTAAAGCCTTCACAGGTAGAGGTGTGGTTACAGTAATGTGAAGTATTGGTGTGACCTGTGTGTGGTGGTGGGGCCCAATGTGATATCTTTTCATATATAGATAGATAGATAGATAGATAGATAGATAGATAGATAGATAGATAGATAGATAGATAGATAGATAGATAGATAGATAGATAGATAGATAGATAGATAGATAGATAGATAGATATACACACACATACATATATATACATATATATACACACATATACATATTTATATGTATATATAATGAAATTGATTTTTGCCTGACTATTGTTGAATACATTCAATTATTGCAGCTTTCGTTGATTTTGACTAGAAATTAATGAGAGAAGGCTTTTTTTTTTTTTTTTAAACAACTATGGAAGTAGAAAGGCTCTTTTCTTGTGAGAAGCTCCGCAAAGCCCTGTTTTTTTACAGTAGGAACAAAACCGGACAAATATGAAGAAAACAGGTTTTTGTCTGGCTTTTCTGAAATAAATTCCACTGTCAGTGCTTTTATTCATTTCGAGCAGCCTGAATTTGCTGGGAAAACACTATTTTCACTCCTGTTGTCTTTCCAAGAAAAAGCATGGAGTCCTGGATTTTATTATTTTATATGGAGGTGGTCATATTGACTCACTACTATACTCTATGATAATGGATGACATCATCCTTAATAAAACATACAGTAGTCAATTCTTGGACTCAATAGGCTCAACACATTCAGTTCACCTATTTAACACTACTGTAATTTGGACAGATTCCTAAAATGCTTCATGTTACAGAGATCCATCATCCTTTCCATTCCTGATGCAAAACAGAAGAGGTCACTGTTTTAAAGTGTCCATTGCTGTGGAGAATTTACAGCTAGTTGATAGTTTGAGCATGTGTTGAGGTCTGCAGGGCCCTCTTCACATAAGGGTTTGATCCACTGACCATTAAAAAGCAGAATTAAAATTTTATAACCTTTCCGTTTTTTATGTGGTGGCTTCCTCATAACACCATGTGGGTTAATCCCTGAAATTGAAGGGTGCAAGACCTTTAATAATGCTGCAGTGTGCTGTTCTGCTGCAGCTTAACATAGAATAATTCAACAGACATTGGACCTCTTGCAATGGTTCATTTAATTACATGTATAAAAAAAAAGCACATGGGTGGTTTGGCATTACGGTCTCAGGTCAAAAAATAAGGCTTCATAAAAAGAATTCACAAAATAATTTCCTGTCTTGTGTCTTTGCACTGTAATTGTAGTCAAGACCAAAAGATGTCCCTCCGACTGTCAACCACATCTTAGGATGTCATAAAGCTCTGCAGGCGCAGAGGTTTATGACAACGGCTTGATGAGCCTGAATCCCTGCGTAATGATGCCATGTGCTGCGAGCCCTTGTAATTACAACATGGCTCGGTGTGGCCAGCTGGCTTTGTGATTCTCCGGGCTGAAAAACACACTTTGAAAATTATCCTCAAAATGAAAGGTCATGGGATTCTTTCAAATTAAAAATGACTCATCCTTCTGTTATAACAGCTGTTATAAAGATTGTAGTAGTAAAATGACTCAACAATGAGTCTACCACTTGTTTTCATGCAAATTGATGCGGATAGATGTTTCAGTCTGACTGCATTCAAGGGCCTATTCCAGAGTTGTCAATATAGTATCTGTTGCCCAGGAGGTAGAGCGTCGTAGTATAACAGAGTCTACTAACCAGGAGATCGGTGGTTGGAATCCCAGCTCCACCATTCCACATGTTGAAGTCTGCTCGGCAAGATACTGAATCCCAAATTGTGAATTTGTGTGTTCACGATTAGATCCTCCTGATGAGCAGATTTTGTGAATTTGTGTGTCAATGGGCGAATGTGGCTTCTCTCGTTATATTGTTACTGTTCTTCCTCTTGTGTTTGGCTGTTACATGAAAAAAAAATCAATGACTAATTCATCACAAAAAATTATACAATGACTTTGAAAATTCTACATGTCACAAGGAGACTGACATGAATGTCTGTATGAAATGTTATGGCTTTCCATTCAACGCTTGTTGGGATATTTCTGCACAAAAGCGGGGACCATAGTTTGTCTAAAACTGAGATTAATAGCACCACCTCTATTGTTTTCCATTTAAACACGTCAGCAGCGAGGAGAGGCCTCTCTTGTGAACGTGCCCAGCTGCCGTTGCCGTCAGACTCGATAAATTATAGTTGGACTATTTTTCCGACTTGCCAGTGAAACTCGCCGTGTGACCATGGCAACCGGAGAAAGTACAGAAAGTGAAATGATACAGCAGTTCATTTTACTGGTAGTTCTGTTCCAGATCAACACAACAATGGGGAGAAACAGTCATCATCTTCAAAGTCTGATTATACAGTCTGGGCTGATTACATTTATGATATCAGTTAGCTGAATGTGGTATTATGTAAATCATGTCATATTGCTTATTTCTGTATTTTAGGAAACAAACCGCTCTGTTTAACTGTGTGATTAGGCTATATTAGGCTACAGCAGCCTTCCATACACTTCTATGATTATGAGCATCTCTTGGACTTTTCATCCATGTTGTTTAACAACTGGAGTTGACAGTTCATTCTAGATCTTGGAAACAATGGCTGACAAAACAATCTCTACTTATTTGCTTGTCCTGAAGCCTTCAACTGTATCACATGGTTTTCATCAGCAAATGTGGCATGCTCAGTTGTCAGGGTTGTGAAGGTTATTTTGGAAATGTAATGTAATTTATTACATGTGATAATTTTTTCTAACCAATGTTTCCAGCTGTTAGGGTAAGTGTTCCCATTAAACACCAACATCTAAGTCCAGCTGTTTTTCATGGATACTGACATGATTTATAAGAGAGATCATTTCTTATAAAGCAACATTTATCTCTCATTTGAAAATGTATTCATTAGTTCATGTAGATTTAAAAAATATAAAATAAATATTTTATTGAAAAAGTCAAAAGTCTGGGATGGGCTTAATTGGTACTGTGACCATTTAAGTCCACGTCATGATTTATTTACAAAATAAAAAAATATATATATTAATTTCAAAGAATTAAAAACAGAAATATATGTATTCATGTTGAATATTAAAACATGAGGAAAAAACCCTCCTGAGTAAAATCTTAAAGGTGTGACTTCAGATGAAACCTCCTTTATAATCATCAACATTTTCATCAGTAACTGTAATTTAATGACACGTTTTTTCTCAGTAACTGGAACAGATTACACTTACATTTATTTTGTAATTAAATTACATAATGTTGTTACATGGAACTAGTAACTCCCCAACACTGTCAGTTGTCCTGGAGGAAAGGCTAGATGTCATCTGTAGCTCCAATTGAGCAAACTACTTGCTGATGAAGATACTGTGACATGGTAGAAAACTCCAAAGCAAGTTAGTAAGAGGATCTTAAAGTCTTTAGTGAAGTTGAAAGTGAACTTAAATGAAACGTTAACTCAAACATCAGTTACTCATATCCTGATGTTGCTTACATGCACACAAGGTACCTGATCATCAGGAGTTTCTAATCATTCATGCACACATTCACACACCAATAGCACAGCAGTCACTATAAAACGTGTGTACAAATATTTTTTGTAAAAATGTGGGATTCATCTAAATGTTCTAACCTGAATTTGTTCTTACCGGCAAGCACATGTAGAAGAGCCTTAGAACATACGTATACACAAATCATAAACGTCTCATGGTCTTAAAAAAATGATATGGTCTATATTTATTCAATGTAAACAAGACTTGTGTGTGAGCTTGGAGAAAATATTTGCCTGTTGCATTCAAATGTAATTCATTATCTGTCACAAAAGCTAATAAATTACACTTTGTTCTATGGGGCATCTGTTTTGAATAAAAACGCTGTGCTGTTCATGTGGAAATAGGCCTACTCTTTTCACTTCTTTTCTCAGAGGTACAGTATGTTTTGACAATAGCACTATACTGTCACACTACTGTATTTTTACCAATAAAAACAACTGACTTCAAGAGGGTACACACGAGTAAGGCACATGCTACAAGCCAAATATTACAACAGCTGAACATGAGAATTTACAAGGTAAAAGAAGGGAGTGAAGCATCTTTTCTGATATCTGTCTCAAATGTTCAAGCCCATTGTTTTTCTGGTTACTCTGTTTTTATCCCCCAGTCTATTGTTTTCTGATTGTTGCAATGGCACATGAAACAGAAAGTAGTTAAAGGTTCTGTATTTCGAAATCATAAATTCCTTCTTATTAGTGACACCTATGGCCATTAAGCTTGTATGCTTGCATGCTTGCTCATACCAGAAGACCAGGTGATTTCGCTGAGAATAGCACCCTACTATTCAAATCCACCATCGAGGCAAAGGACAATGCAGGAGAGTGGTTTCATAGATTGGCTTCTCACAGGATTGCACAGGCTCCAAACACATCTGTTAGTGAAAACTGTGACAAGCTCCAGCCCCAGTCTGGATAGTGCAAGGCTTAAGGTGCGAGGCTTAAAGTCTCATGTCCAACATCATTGACTTGAGCATGTCAGCACAGATTCTAAGGAATATTCTCATGTAACCTGGATCCTTTCCAAGCATCTACAGGAAAAGTTCTCTCTGCCTCTTCAGGTGAGTGGATTTTCATTTATGAGGACTACCATATTATTTACTGTTACATCATGTTTTTGTTTTTTTTGAGTGAACTGAATAATTAGGATCCGTTCATCAAAAAGATTAATTGAAAAGATCCATTAAGCATATCGCTCAGTGCTTGACCAGCGCTCTGACTGCATGGTCACACTCACTGAACTGAAACGTTGATTGAACTGAGAATTTAGTTGATAAAGAGACCATTTGCAAACTGAAAGCTGCTATAATGAATTCCTACCATATTATGTACAGCACCTATATTAGGATAATACCTAATCATTAAATACAATATTTGGTAGGACTTCCTACTTCAAAACATGAAGTCTCAAAGTACATCACTGAACATACAATCCCTTGCAGTGAAAGCCACTCACCTTTTCGTATTGCATATTGAATGTGAACTATGAAGGTTGGTAGGTTGTTGTCATTTAAAATCAGGAATGGTCAAATGTAACATCGCTCATTTTAAATGTATTCAAAATCTAATAAGTGCAGAGTTTATGAGGCAATTTTGTTAATGCAATCTATGATGCATAAAGAATATGGCGTTCCACTAAATCAGAAGAATCTCACCTAACCCGGCAAGACAGTTTTAAAACATATAAGAAGGCCCTCTGTAACACCAGAGCTGCCTACTACTCATCTCTAATAGAGGAGAATAAAAATAGTCCAAGGTTTCTTTTCAGTACTTTGGCTAAACTGACAAAGAGTCATAACACTACTGATCCATGTATTCCTTTAACTCTCAGTAGTGATGACTTCTTGAGTTTCTTTAATGATAAAATCTTAACTATTAGGGACACAATTAATCACCTCCTGCCCTCAATAAGCACTGATTCATCCTTTAACATAGGAAACTTAGAAACTGCTGTTAAACCTGATATTTATCTAGACTGTTTCTCTCCAGTCGACCTTATAGAACTAACCTCAATGATCACTTCCTCTAAACCATCAACCTGTCTCTTAGACCCGATTCCAACTAGGCTGCTTGAGGAAGTCTTTCCCTCTGTTAGCACTTCCTTATTAGATATGATCAATCTGTCATTAGTGACAGGATATGTACCACAGTCTTTTAAAGTAGCTGTCATTAAACCACTTCTTAAGAAGCCTACTCTTGATTCAGAGGTTCTAGCCAACTATAGGCCCATATCGAACCTCCCCTTTCTCTCTAAGATCCTCGAGAAAGCAGTTGCTAATCAGCTGTGCAACTTTCTAAATAATAACAGCTTATTTGAGGATTTTCAGTCTGGATTTAGAGCTCATCATAGTACAGAAACTGCACTGGTAAAAGTTACAAATGACCTCTTAACTTAACTTAAATGGACTCCTCTCTGTCCTCGTCTTGTTAGATCTTAGTGCTGCCTTCGATACTATTGATCATCAAATCCTGTTAAAGAGACTTGAACATTTAATTGGTATTAAAGGAACAGCATTAAACTGGTTTAAATCCTATCTGTCAGATAGATTTCAGTTTGTAAATGTTAATGATAAATCCTCTATGCAAACAAAAGTTAGACACAGTGTTCCTCAGGGTTCAGTGCTTGGACCAATACTATTCTCCTTATATATGCTTCCTTTAGGAAACATTATTCGGAAACACTCAATAAATGTTCATTGTTATGCAGACGATACTCAATTATATCTATCAATAAAGCCTAATGTAATCAACCAGTTAACTAAACTACAAACATGTATTAAGGATATAAAGACCTGGATGACCTGTAACTTCCTGTTATTAAACTCAGAACAAACTGAAGTTATTGTGCTTGGCCCTAAACACCTCAGAAACACATTATCCAATGATATAACTACTCTGGATGGCATTACTTTGGCCTCCAGTACTACTGTAAGGAACCTAGGAGTTATATTTGACCAGGATCTGTCCTTTAAATCCCATATAAAACACATTTCAAGGACTGCCTATTTTCATCTGCGTAACATTTTAAAAATCAGACACATCCTGTCTCAAAATGATGCTGAAAAACTAATCCATGCATTTGTTACTTCAAGGCTGGATTATTGTAATTCATTATTATCAGGCTGCCCTAACAAGTCTCTAAAGACTCTCCAACTGGTCCAGAATGCAGCTGCACGCGTTCGGACAAAAACTAGAAAGAGAGATCACATTACTCATTGGCTTACATTGGCTTCCTGTAAAATGTAGAATTGAATTTAAGATCCTTCTCCTCACTTTTAAAGCTCTTAATGGTCAGGCTCCATCATATCTTAAAGAACTTATAGTACCTTATGTACCTACCAGAACACTGCGCTCCCAGAACGCAGGCCTACTTGTGGTACCTAGTATCTCTAAAAGTAGAATGGGAGGCAGAGCCTTCAGTTATCAGGCTCCTCTCCTGTGGAACCATCTCCCAGATTCGGTCCGGAGGGCAGACACCCTCTCTACATTTAAGAGTAGGCTTAAAACTTTCCTTTTTGATAAAGCTTATAGTTAGCCAGCTCCTAGTTTATGCTGCTATAGGCTTAGACTGCCGGGGGACTCCTACCTCCATGATGCACTGAGCTCCTCTCTCCTCCTCTCTCTCTCTCTCTATCCATCCATCTATATCCAATAACATTCATGTACTATTAATGCATTCAATAATAATCCCCGGAGTTGTCTGTGCTTTCTCGTCTCACAGGTAATCTGGGCCTGTAGACGTCCGGGTGACAGATTCCAGTCCCGGACCTTCTAGCTTCAATGTTGATTTTCAGTGTGCTTCTCTCTCTCTCCTATTCTTCCTCTCTCTCCTCTCTACCCCAACCGGTCGAGGCAGATGTTCTCCCACTTTGAGCCTGGTTCTGTCTGAGGTTTCTTCACTTTTAAAGAGAGTTTTTTCTTGCTACTGTCGCTAAGTGCTTGCTCATGTGGGAATGTTGGGCCTTTAATAATAAAACCTGAAGTGTACGGTTTAGAACCTGCTCTATGTGTAAAGTCTCTTGAGATGACTTTGTTGTGATTTGGCGCTATACAAATAAAGATTGATTGATACGGTACGTCTCCATGCTCCAAGCCCATCTCCTGCAAAAACAGCTGGAACTGACGGTGATTCAGGCCACGCGCCCGAATGAAGTTCACTGTTTTCATTACCGTGGTCACGATAATATCCATGCCCAGCACCTTCCCACACAAAGCTTCTTGATGGATAATGCAATGATACGTTATCAGAGGCGTGTGACAGTTACTTTTTTCCATTTTCTCCTTCATTAGTCCAACCAAGCCCGCTTTTCCTCCAAACATTGCAGGTGCACCGTCTGTAGTTAATCACGCCAACTTTTCCCAGGGCAATGCATTTTTATTTATGGACTTCTCCACTACATTAAAAATGTCCCGTCCCGTTGTGGTCCCATGCATGGCAGCTAGATTCAACAGCTCCTCGGTGACAGAGAGGTCCGACTTAACGCCTCTAATAAAAATGGATAGCTGCGCTGTATCCTTGTTGTCTGTGCTTTCATCAACAGCTAATGAAAAAGCTATGTAGCTGCCTGTCTCTTCGGCCAGCTGTGTTGCCAGGTTTCCTGCTAGTTCCATAACTCGGTCCGCAATGGTTTTTCTTGATAAACTGACATTTTTAAAAGTCTGTATCTGGTCGGGACACACCTGCACACAGACCTTTAGCATGCACTGCTTCAAAAAGGCACCATCTGCAAAAGCATTTGAAGTTTGGGCGATTTCTTCAGCCACAATAAAGCTAGCTTTCACTGCCACAGTGTTTTTGGTTGTGGTTTTCGTGAACACATTCTGCTCCAATCGTAGTTTGCCTTTTAATTCTTGAACAATTTGTTGTTTTTCTGGAAGGCCAACTTTGGCATACTTAGCTCCGTGTTTGGTGACAAAATGCCGACGTAGATTGTACTCTTTGATAACCGACACTCCCTCCTCATAACACAAAAGACACACCAGTTTTTCTCCTTGAAGCACAAACATGTATTCGCCTTCCCATCTTTCTTGAAACAGCCTTCCATCTGCATCAACTTTTCTCTTCCTGGACATTTTGGGATCATTATTATTTCTCAATTCCACTTGTTGAAAATCGCATTGATGTGGATACACTGCAATCTAGTGGCAGGATGCCGTCACTTCGCGGGTAACATGATCAGCATGAATTGTGGGAAATGTAGTTTATGGTCAATGCATGCTTTTGACTTATTAATTTTTAATACAATCAGACCTTTCAAATTCTCCCGGCCTACATAAAATGACGTGGCTGGCCACATTTGGCTCGCGGGCCTTGCGTTTGACACATATGCTTAGGGCTAAGATATTAGCCTTTTAATCATAAGAAAATTTACATAATTATTATTAAGAAAAGTCATTTTTGACACAGTGTTTATATAGTCAGGAATTAAAACACATATGTTAATCTATTCTGACTATGTAGCCACAAAAGCTAAAGTGGCTTTTGAAAAATAAGTCTGCAACATACATTCCTATACATGTTGACAGATTTCAAGTGTAAACCATTTAACAATTAAACATTAGGTATCTAAATTTAGAGCTCTCTGATTACCAAAATACAAATCAAAGCTGGTTACGAAGTTATGTGCAGAACGTGGTCCTGGCAACTGAGTGCAAAGATACAATTTTGATGACAAACTGAAAATACAGTATTGTACATCCTTATATTTCAAGTGTCAAAAAACTTTTTCAAAACACTTTTCACACATTTTTTTCCTCAACTTTTTTAAAGAGATATTTCACAACATTCTATTTTCTAACCCCAAAATAGCAACAGTTGGAAGTAGTAAAAGACATAAAAACAGCATGCCATTTTTTAAAAAGCAAACTACTCATCAAATGGCTTCAACTGCCTTCCAGTAAGAGTAACCCCCTAGGTCACTATTGACGATGACGATGACTATAACGTGCAAGTAGAGTTTTCAGTGCTTGATTTTTTTTTGAGAGTCTGTTTCTATCAAGCTCCATGATGATCTTCTGCAAAGCTTCAAAGGTGTATCTCAGCTCTGGAGGGTAGCTGAGGTTCAGAGCGTATACAAGTGCGAACAACATGACCACAGCAAGTGGTATATTTCCCAACTCATCCAGAACTTTCACACCCTCCAGAATGACACCTACATCTTCTGGTTCATCATCTGGCTCTGCACCTTCTTTGCGAATGGCAAAGATTTCACACATTCTCTCCATCACTGCAGCTTCACTGCTTTCACCATCTGTGTCCTTCACAGGAGAAAAAATAAAAAGGGGGGGGGGGCTAGAGAATGTATATAGAGATATGTTATACGACTCCCATTTTAAGTCATATAAACATTACTGCTATCATTTATTTAATTTCCGTGGTGAAAGATTCTATAATTACTTTGTCTTTTTCTAAGTAAATAACTGGTTTGTTTACAGATGTCAGAATAAGGACTAGAGAATAAAAACTAAATTACATACCATGTATTCTTTAACAAGATTCTCGGGCTCTTCGTTCAGGTACACACACAGGGCTTTGATGATGCACTCTCTCCTGACATCAATGGCGTAGGTCTAAGTATGTAGGCTAGACAAAGAAACCACAAAAAATAAATAAAAAAGGAAAAACATTTTAATCAACAGTAGATATTGATAATCTTAATTACCTAAGGATGTATAGCATTTCTCTCAGTGAAAATACAGTGCTGTCTAAATTTCATTATATTGTTGTCTGACCCTCAATATAATGACAATAAAGCTACTAAACTAAACTGTTAGTGGAACAACTGGTATGAGTGAAAAGTGTTTGGATGCATGGTGACATTCAGATATATCAATGCACTCTAATAAAACACCTGGTAATGAAAACAAATATTAAAAATGCCAAAGGTCAATGACTAACTGTTGATAACATTTCTGTGTTTCGCCCCTTAAAACAGGGAGAAATAATCACGAGTGTAAGGTGATGGTGTTTCCTCAGTGAGAACTTTACTCTAATAAGTTTAGCAAATATACAAAGTACTTTGCATGCAAATAAGAACAATATCAACAAGAACATCCACAATAAAACAAATAACCTAACTTTAGTGGAAAACAAATATAAAGTCAAGAGACTAAACAAATTATGAAAAACTGTAATGATTACTCTTTGTTATAGCAATAGAAGCACTATCCATTGCATTGAAAACATCTCAATTTTTACAGGGAATACAACTAGGTGGGACAAAAAAACCATTGTGTGTCACTGTACGCAGATGACCTTTTGGTATATGTGACTGACCCAGTGGCATCCTTTCCTACAATTGAGTTGATTTTAAAGGAATTTCAAAGCAGCTCGTTGGAGGTTTGCAGTTAACTTTCTCAGACCTCTTGCCAGAAGAATCACCTTTACAGCAGTCACATAACTGATACAAAGAGTAATTACAAGTAGTAATAGTTATACAATAAGCATATTCATAAGCATTAATTTGAAAAATAGCAATGCAGAAGTTTTAGGTAGTTCCTTTTGATTACAGTAACACAGATATCACATCTTAGCTAGGAACCAGTAAGCTATAGCCTTTGAAGGTCATCTGAAGTCAAGTTCCCATAGTATTTGCATAGGTCAAGACAGACAAGCAGTAGCCTACAGGTTGATTGACAGGGTTATGGCTTAGTGTTGACATGACAGTGCAAGTGAAAATTACGCCTTCAAAACCACAGTATTATAATAATTTAATAATAATAAAAAAACACAAAATACCCTTCACCATTAATGTCAATGTTGACCTCTTCAAAGGGCCTCTGCGCGTTGCAGGCCTGCTTTTCCTCCCACTCGTCTGGAGATAGGGTGACTAGCTTTGGATTTGTTAAGGCCAGGGTTCTGGTTACTGCATCTCGGTTTTCCAATGTCCTTGTCAGCATGTAATAAGTTGAATTCCACTAGGTTGGGCAGTCCTTCTTGAGATGCAACTCTGGCAACCCCAACCGGTTTTGAGTGACCCTCAGTTTCTCAGAGGCAGCTATTCAACTATTGCCTTTACTTTGCCCACTATAGATTTAATGGCACAAATGCTGCCATGTACAATTAGGTTCAGGGTGTGGGCATGGAAGGCTTTTACAACATTGTCAGAAAGACAGTCAGAAACTTAATCTGCAATGCTCCACTCCCTTGTAACGCTTAAAGGTTGGTCTGTTGCCTGTTTCAAAACACAGCAAAACTGATCAATTCTTGAATGTCTATGTAGGTTTGCAGTGGACCCACTTTTGGTCAAGAGGTTCACTTTGCAAATTTTACACAATGCAGCTATTTTTGAAATCTGATTAAACTGTGTCTCATCATTCACTGTTTGACTCTATATGATAAGGGGAGAATGACTAATAGGTATGGTAGGGGAAACTTAAAGTTTAGTCAAAATGCATTTTTGTGTGCGTGTGTGTGTGTGTGTGTGTGTGCGCCTGTGTGTGTACACCTCCCTAATAAAAGCTGAGTCCTGTCCAGGAGCAGGTTACTGTTAGTTTCAGAAGAAAACAACACTGAAAAAATCTAAAAGTTGTTATATAAAAGATCAATTCATTTGTAAACCAAACGTTCATTTTGCATTGCAATACATTTTCAGGTGCAGTAAAGGGGGAAAAAAGGATTTTTTATGGGAGACGCAATGGGCTTTTAACTCACTCCAATGTAAACCCATTCACTTCATTATTAGATGTCATGAGACCAATTATGTCTTTATAAAGGGACATTTTCCCTCTTAGGAGGTTGGGTGGATGGCTAGATAGTTAGAAAAAAGTGGACTTTCCTGCAGGAGGCTGATGTTCCCCTTCCACTTCCAACCGCAAGTGTCACATTTCCAACCACGATTCAGGACAGTTTTTTGTTGAGGTGTTTACTATTGCCATGATAACGTTTCAAGTGATCATTTTAACCCAAACCACAAGCTTTCCCTAAACCTAACCGAGAGGTTTTTGTGCCTGAATCTAACCAGACCACACTAGTTGCTCTGAGTGTGTAATATTGCCACAGATAGTTCTACATTGGATTTGGTTGAAAGCCCAGTGTGTCGCTATATAGACGCCAAAGGGTGCTTTGTTGTGTGTCTGCATGAGACACCAGAAGGGTGTGACAAAGCATCAATATTTCACCACCTGGGATGAAAACGGGCTGAGAACAAGTTGTAATAACCTAAATAATGTGTGTGTGGGCTGCAGTGAGACCAGTAGCAGCCACTGTTTTCTCAAAGCAGATACCACCAGCAGTAGTAAAAACAGTAGTTAGAAAAAGTCTCAAAAGTGTTTACAAAATTAGATGTGTTATAAATAATTCTATGAGCTCTTTACAATGTTCTCTTTTCTCCTTTTGGACTCAGCGTGAAGACTGGAGGTGTAGATGACGCTGTCACATTGGCACTGACTGACTGGCCGAGGTTGTTTAGCTGCAGCAAAAGCACAACTGCTGCAATCTGTCTTGAGCTTTTAGAAATAAGGGAAGGGTCAGAAGGATATTCAGAGGCCTGGAGGCAAAACACCACTAATCACCTGCTGAGCCCTGTCCTCTTAAAGTGGACACATGTGTCCATGCCAGGCTCAGTGTCCATTAAAGGACATGAAAAATGAAAGGGAGTCAACACATCATTTGTCTCTGATTGGACCACCATGACTGCAGCACAGTAAATTATTCAAAAAGTTGTATTTTTGAGTTGGCACCTATCCTGTCTGCAGTGTCGGGGAACGTTACTTTTAAAAGTAACTAATTACATTACTAAATTATCGCCATTAAAAAGTTACTAGTTACATTACAGCATTACCTTCTGAGAGCATCAGTGGCAGATCTTGTTGTCTTGTTAACATCTCTGGGCAATTGAAATGAAAGCAACTGGACTTGTTATATATCTGTGAAGACGCTTCGCCTCTTATCCAAGGGGCTTCATCAGTTCATGCATGTTAAACTCTTACAGTCAAGTTATTTATAAATTGCAGAAAAGGCGCCCACATCTAATAGAACTCTTCAGCTTTGCTTTTTACTATATATTTTTCTAATGCCAGACACGGACAGTTCATCACACAAGAATTCCAATGCATGTGCAAATGGCATTAAAGTCTCCTAAAACTTTAATTTGACCCACTGCTGGTTGCACAAATTTGACTTATACACAGTTATATATAGTAGTTATATATTAATATAAAAAATTATATTTTAGATAGATACAGTAGATAGATAGATAGATAGATAGATAGATAGATAGATAGATAGATAGATAGATAGATAGATAGATAGATAGATAGATAGATAGATAGATAGATAGATAGATAGATACTTTATTGTCATAGCACATAAGGCAAGGCAGATTTATTTATATAGCGCGTTTCATACATAGGGGCAAACATATGCCCACGTACAAGTTATAAAACTACATATAAGCATTTCCATATATTTTGTTATATTTTATTTTTTTACATAAAAACAAAATATCAGCTAATTTAAGTGTAAGAATTGGAAGCATAAAAACATACAATTAAAAAAAAAACCCAATTATAATAAGAAACAACAAAACTTTGTTTAGTATTCCCAGCAGCAGACATGAAAAGAAATATAAGAGGCAGCAAGCATGCTTGTCTTTAAATTAAACAAGTGCTGAACAGGCCACAAAGAGCATCAGTCTCTTTCTCATTAATTTGTCTGTAATCAGCTTCAGTAAAAACCAAATGAGATGAACAGTTCAAGGGCTCGGAGAACACAAGGAACCTTCCAGCAAACTTCAAGTGGGTTTTGATCTTCTTCTCTGTAACCACAATATCAAGCAGCTGTGGCTTTTAAATATCAAAATTACAACCTCTCTCTGTGTGTGCTGTGTTATTACACAGTAGAGCAGGCACAGACTACACTTGTTCAAAGAGGCACACAGCCCTGCATGGACTCTAATGAGGTTCCTCTCTCAGGGCTTGTTTTCCAGGCTTAGACGCCATAACTTAACTGGTTCTTCACCTTCTCCACTGTTTTTTCTCTCTTTTTTTCTGTTTTAGCCATATTAGCAGCATGGGTTAATGGAGTATGTCAGTTAGTTTGTGATAAAACACAACATCATCATCATCATATCTTATTTTGAGCAAGACTGAGTGCATCCTAAGTGACCTTACTCATCCTTTACACAATAGACTCCAACAAAGCCACCGGGGCAGGGGAAGGATGCTCCAAAGGAAAATAAAAACCAGCAGGTTTAGCAAGTCGTTTGTCCACTCAGCAATTAGACGTTTAAATGGAAAACAGTTCAAAACAAAGACTTGATGGACATATGTGTATCTATTTCTTTGTTTTTAATGTCTGTATCTGCACTTTCACCACCTGAATTTCCATCTTTGGGATATTAAAGTTGACTCTGACTTTAACTTTTGACTTTTGGCAAATGTATTGAAGGACTTGCGCCATGTAAGCATAATATCAACTGAAATGTTAACTAGATTTTGTTACTGACAATATTCATACATACATACAAACATTATAATTGTGGTGGTGCACATTTCCAAATAAAATTTTAAAAGACCACACAGTCATTTACACACATACACACACAGTCTGAGACCTTTGTGTCCCATTGTGTCTCCAATAGGACTATTGATAAATCATCTTGCTTTTTCTTATTTACTGATAATTATTATGCTGTTATTTCTTTTTCTGGAATCCACTTTTGCACACACATCCGACTGGGAGGAGACTCCGGGGTAGACCCAGAATATGCTGGAGGGATTACATATCTCTCCTGGCCTGGGAACGCCTTGAGATCCTCGAGGAGGAGCTGATGGGTGTTGCTGGGGAGAAGGATGTTTGGGTTCCATTGTTCAACCTAATGCCACCTCAACCTGGACATGGATAAACTGCAGAAAATGGATGGATGGATGGAATCCAGTTTAGAGAGCGGTTCAGTCCCAACAAATCCGATGTAGACTTAATTGCGGAAACCCTTTTCATAAGATGATGGTGACATAAGAAGTATTATACTATTCTGGTCAAAATACATGTATAGTTCCAACATGTAACTCCCCCCTAAAACTACAAATTATTATTTTACATTTAGCAAAGCAATACTATGTGTTAATAAGTGAGCTTTAGAGATGGTTGGTGTGTCATTTTTGTGTACAGAACAAGGCTAGCTGTTTGAACAACTCTCCCAGTCTGTAGCAGAACATCTCAATCAGAAAGAAAGTGAATGAGTGGTTCCAAAAATGTTGAACTCCTGCTGAATTCCCTTACATCCCTCACAATGAATTTTTAACATGCTGAAATTTAGAATTCATCTTCCCTTCATGACTAAATTGCTAGATTGGCGTGTGGTCGCCATTCTGCTGCTTGAGCTATAATTCTGTTTGCTCCTTACTCGCTCTCAGCCTCCTCTAAAGTGGAAAAACACATAGACACCCTAAACTGTTTCCAACGACACAAAGTGAGCCTGATCCATGTAACATACTGGGCCTTAGTGGTCCTCACCCCAGTCCTCTGGTGGTTTGTGTGGTTTTCTCACTCTTCTATAATTAGTTGCACGCTCCACCCTTAATGTTACTTTCTTTTCATATATTAAAGTATTGCTGACATGCTCATCAAAAAAAATTACAGGCTCTCATCTGCACTTTTGGTCAGGTCATTTAGCCTCTCAGTGAGCTGGACACTTGCCCCTTTCAGCTCCACATCCTGCAGATAGAGACAGCTGCCAGACCAGGGCAGCTTACACCAAATCCATATCTGCCCAGTGCGTCGTCTGCAAACAGAAAGTGTTTCACAGCATTTTCTTTCCCTTTTTTTCATTCCTAACATCCCAAGCAGTCCTGAAAACAAAAAGAGGAACAGACAGTCTGCCGGTGTTTGCTGTTGGTTAACCTACACTTTCGATAATTGACTAAAAACAAAGGTGAAACATGATCAGTGGTTGCACCTTGTTAGTTTTATAGCTGTTTTATTTTTTATGGATGTTCATGGAAAAACATAAGACAGTCATTAGACCTGCAATACTGACTGTGGACACAGCATGAGGACAGGAAATCAACCATGATGTCTGTGCTTGATAGTGGAAATATCTTATCTTCTCATGCTGCTTATTCCATATTAAAACTGAAATGTCTGGCACAACTGGCTAACTGTTGATGCTCCACCATAAATAGGCCAACTGAACACAAAGAGACTGCCTCCCATTACTTTGCATCATATAAGTGGAATGAATTGCAAAGGAATTTGAAAGTTGAACATCTCATCCCCTTAGGTGAATTTAAACGTTACATTTTGGACCTTTTAGAGATGTGTGTTATTGTTTCTGATGCTGTTTGTGTGTCTTATCTCTCTCTTTCTTATTTCTTCTGCTACTCAAGTCTCTCTTTAGAAGCAGATTTTGATGTCAATGAGACTACATGATTAAATAAAGGTAATAACTAATCATGAAAATAATAATTCTGTATCAAATTCCTTGTACATCATAGTGTTGCATCCCTTGATGAGCAAATCTAAAAACTGAATCAGCTGAAATTCTAACAGAACCATTTGGAGCTATATTGAAGAGTCTGATCAGTTGTTGTGAGTGGCTCACTACGAATATGGTCTCAATTTAGGACTCACTTCAAACATAGAAAAGCTATGTCCTCTCTCCCAATCTCGGCTAATGTACTCTTCCCACCCTCACTCATGGACACAGCCTTTAAGTTATGGTTCAGGAATGGTCTGAAACGGGTGAAGGATCTTTTCAAGGACGGTTTGTTCATTTCTTTTGAGCAGCTTGTAGGCGAGTAAAATATTCCCAGATCACAGTCATTAAGATATCTGCAGGTGCGTGGCTTTTTTCGTAAGCACTTTCCTTCCTTTCCATCACTCCCACCAAATGACTGGATGGATGAGTGTTTGGGTGGAGATCCGGACCAAAGAGGGGGAGTGAGCAGACTTTATGAGAGAATTCAAATGATAGCCTCTCCTTCACTTAATAATATTAGGGCAGCGTGGGAGGAGGAACTGGGATTTGAAGTTTCAGATGATTCCTGGGAAAGTGCAATTAGGAGAGTACACTCAAGTTCAATTTGTATCAGACATGGTTTGCTCCAGTTCAAAGTGCTCCACAGACTCCATTTGTCTAAAAGTAAACTGGCCAGGATATATCCAGAGGTGGATCCGACTTGCTCCCGATGCTCCCAGGCTCCGGCCACCCTCTATCACATGTTTTGGGCATGCCCTAAGTTGGTACAGTTTTGGTCCTCAATTTGTGACACATTCTCATATATCTGCAACAAAGAGATAAGCCTTGCTCCTGAAATCGCATTGTTCGGTGTGGCCCCTGCTGAGGTGGCGATATCTAGGGCACTAATCGGATGCCATCGCCTTTCATCCCTACTAGCCAGGCGCCTTATTTTGTGCTCAGTGTATCAGTGAATTACACATTTTATCGTTGCATATAGTACAACAGTATAATTTCTCTAGATTATAGATTAGATTAGATCCATGGCTCCTACTTGGGTTCATAGATGTTCTACCATTACTGGTCATTACAAAGGCCAATATAATGCTTTACCAAACTTACATTACATCCATATTGGTTGATTCCACACATGATTTCAAGATAAGGTAAGGTAAGGCAAGTAAAATAAGTCCTTTAGTTTCGAGCAGCTGTGCCACACCTGATATAGACCATTTAGAGTCAAGACAAAGCGAACCCGAAACAACTCCAGTCAATAACCTATGACGAGTGTGTGTTGCAAGACTCAACTCATGTCTCAACTCAACTCAAGTCTGGGGCTCATCTCTCAGTACTTTTGCTGCTTCATATTAAAAACGTTCCAATGACAAACAAAGAAAGTATTTTATTGTGAATAATTTATAGGAAATGCAATGAGTTTATCCAGCATTTTGCAGCTACAACTTTGACTAATAGTCACAGCTATTATGTATACAGTCAGCTGCATTTGAACTTAAAACAAGCACATCATCAGTTAAAATACACACCTTCAAGAAGGTAGCCTTGTTGTAATGGAGATGCTATGCTGGGCTGACGTGCCAAATCACACTGAGTCAAGCCAAGCCAGCACATGAGCATGGAAATGGCCTATGTGTGTCTGCATTTAGGATCACCTGCTCTGCCCCACATTACACATGAAGACAATAGTAACAAAGTAAGCATCCTCAAGAAAAAACAAAAACAAGCAGTACAATAATACAGCAAGAATATCCACTATTCAGTATATGTAACCATGTAAGCAAGACAAGGCAATGAAAAGGTAGCCTGTCTCACAACCCCCTATAATATCACTTCTAAGAGTGTCAAACTATTGCTTTAATTATAGATTCTATAAACACTGTGTTTCCTTGACTGAAACCATACCATAGTGACCATGCGCAAACATTGCAGAAGGCAAGAATTACAATATAAATGTAAATGCTCTGGATCAAAAGAAAAAGTTGAATGTAGAATCTTCCAGTATCATCATTCTTGTCAAGCGCAGGCCAGGTTTGTAGGTACATACATACACATAGATATATTCACGTCACATATTCTCCATTATTGTTTGGAGGAATATTAATATCCTGTAATCCAGTCTCATTCTCTATGATGTGTTCAGGCACTAGTGACAGTCCAAGCTTTAATCTAGCATGGATAATTAAGATTTATGTAACAAACCCACTAAGGGAAATAAATTGGAAACATCCCCACCCACCTATCATATATCTATTACTGTCATTAATGAGAAGTTACTGCAGATGATATTTCTGGTCTCCCTGCAAAGCAGGAGTTGGATTTCTAAATAATCCACAATTGCACGGTTTAATTAGGTCAACCACAACGGTGAGTGAGCTCATTGGATGGAAGTTTATTTTTGGAGTCATGATGAAAAGTGCTGCTTCAGCACCAGGTCCTGCTCACTGGGGTTTGCAACCACTTTTGTTTGGTCATGCCCGCTGGCTGAAGACTACATGCTCAGACCCTAGTCAGTGGACTGATTTAGAAACTGGGGTTTGGCCTGCTCCAGACAAGGGCCTGAACCAGCACAGCTAAGATAATCCTGAGCAACCACACATACTTGGTTTGTGGATGGTCAAGATGGCCTTGAAACAGACAAAGATGTTCTGCATGGGAATGCAAGTCATTGTTTGTTTTCCTTGCAACTGTTCCTTAAACACAATTCACTGATCCCTGTAGATCTTGCATGGGGCATTCTTGTCAAATAAGGTTTTATCTTAAACAAGCAAAACTAGTCTATTTTTACAGTAATGTTTTTTTTTAATTAATCATTTATATCTATTTATTATTTAAAGGTAGAATGTCCCTACAGATGCACCAAGTTAGAGTTAGTCATATCAAGTGATATCTGACACATTTACAGTCTTTTTAGCATCAAATTTATCTTAGTGTTTCCTGTTGAGCTGTGGTGGAAGTATAGTAACAGTATCCTTGCCAATGACTTCATATCACTCCTGGACTGTCTCCGTATCACACAACATGTCAACCTCCCAACCCATAACAAAGGCCACATACTGGACTTAATCTGCTGCACTGACATCACTCCCACCAATCTTGATATCACTGATTTCCCCATCTCTGACCACAAAGCTGTACTTTTTGACATTCACACCCAACTACACAAAGTCAAAGTACAACGGACCATCTCCTTCAGAAACATCAAACATATCAACACCACAGATCTCTCCACCCTGATCAGCTCCTACCCCAGCCCTCCCCCAGCATCCTCCCCTGCTGACCTGGTGACTCACTACAATAACTGTCTCTCCTCTTCCTTCATGACCCTGGCTCCCCTGAAATCCCGCTCAGTATCATTCACTCACACTGCTCCTTAGTTTACCCCTGACCTACGCCAGCTCAAAGCCACAAGCCGCCGACTGGAGCGACTGTACAAAAAGACTGGACTCACTGTACACAACCAAATGTACTCGGACCACCTACATCACTACAAGAACGCCCTTAACACTGCCAAATCCTCATACTACTTCAACCTCATCAACACTGGCACAGGTAACAACAGAGTCCTCTTCTCAACAGTCAGCCACCTACTTCAGACTCCTAGAACCTTCCCACCAGACACTTCCACCGATCAGTGCACTGCCTTCCTGGACTTCTTCAACTCTAAAATGAACACCATTCACCAACAACTGGCCTCATCCTGCACCTCCTCCAACGATCCAACCTGGATGATCACCACCGGCCAACCTCCCATCTGCTCCCTCTCCAACTTCACCCCAGTTTCAGAACACACTATCTCTGAACTCATCCGCAAAGCCAAAGCCACCACCTGTCAGCTTGATCCTCTTCCCACCTCCCTCGTCAAAGCATGTCTGCCATCCATTTCTCCCTTGATCACCAACATAATCAACTCCTTCACCACTGGCACTGTACCCTCCACTCTCAAAGCGGCTGCTATCACACCCTTCCTGAAAAAACCCAGTACTGACCCAACAGACCTTAACCTTTACCGGCCCATCTCCAACCTTCCCTACATCTCCAAAACACTTGAAAGGGTGGTTGCCACACAACTACAGTCCCACCTTGACACAAAAAACCTCCATGAACCCTTTCAATCCCGTTTCCGTCCAAAGCACAGCACTGAAACAGCCCTGGTCAAAATCACTAACGACCTCCTCTGAGCAGCTGACTCTGGACTACTCACCATTCTCATCCTCCTCGACCTCAGTGCAGCATTTGACACCATCTCCCACACACTACTCCTGGACCGCCTGGCTGGCATCGGGATCACTGGTGCTGCACTTTGCTGTTTTACTTCATACCTCACTGACCGCCAACAATTCGTGCAAATAAGGGACCATAAGTCTGGGTGTTTGGGTGTTTCACTGGGTGTCCCCCAGGGGTCAGTCTTGGGTCCACTCCTCTTCATCATCTACCTCCTCCCCCTGGGCACAATCCTCCGTCATCATGGGGTCCATTTTCACTACTACACCGATGACACTCAGGTTTACATTTCCTCCAAACCCACCACTGCCATCCCTCCCACCTCCTCATTACCTGCCTTGAAGACATCCAGAGCTGGATGAGCAGGAACTTCCTCAAGCTCAACGGCAACAAAACCGAGGCCCTGCTTATCGGGTCCAAAGCAACCCTCACAAAATCACAACACACCACAGCCACAACCATCATCATCATCGACGGATTCCCTGTACCCTTCTCCCCCCAAGTCAAGAGCCTTGGTGTCACTCTGGACAGCACCCTCTCATTTGCACCTCATATTCAAAACATCACCCGGACTGCCTTCTTCCACCTCAGAAACATCTCCAGACTCCACCCATCACTGTCCCAATCCAGCACCGAAATCCTGGTTCATTCATTTGTCACTTCCCGCCTTGACTACTGCAATGCCCTCCTCAACGGACTCCCCGCCAAACTCATCAACAGACTGCAAATTATTCAAAACTCCGGCGCCCGGATCACCACCCGCACCAAATCATCTGACCACATCACCCCTATTCTCACACAACTTCACTGGCTCCGAGTACAATCCGCATCCACTACAAAAACCTCCTCCTCACATACAAAGCGCTCCACCACCTAGCCCCTTCTTACCTCTGCGGACTACAGCCCCTCCCGCACCCTCCGCTCAACCTCTGCTGGTCTACTAACCATCCCCACATCACGCCTCAGCACCATGGGTGCCCGAGCCTTCAGCTGCTCGGCACCCAAACTATGGAACTCCCCCCCCCCCCCCCCCCCCCCCTCACACACACACACACACACACACACACACATAAGACAGTCAGACTCCATCACAACATTCAAATCCAAACTCAAAACACACCTGTTCAAACTGGCATACTCACTCTGACACTGTGCACCACACTTGTTTTAAGGTTGATGTCTGGTTTTAATTAATGTTTGATGTTTTTTATTTTTTATATTTCTTGATGTTGTTTTATTCTTCGTAAGGTGACCTTGGGTGACGTGAAATGCGCCATCTAAATAAAATGTATTATTATTATTATTATTATTATGGCAATGGTCGAGAAAGCTCTAGAGAAAGTCACATCAATTCAACAGTGTCCTGTGAATGGCTGTTGAAACATTGCTGAACTGAACTGAAAAAAGCTCATTTGATGGAAATGATCCATGCTTCTAAAGCCACATAGTGATTAAATATAGAGCATACAGGGTGTGTGTTGAGCCTGATCACACAGGACACTGTGCTTTTCATAGTAAAGAAGATGTCATCATGCCATAACTATAAAAATCATAAAAAAGACTGTGTGGGCTGTAATCCTTTGTCCACACACTTAAACCAAAATAACTACCAAAACTTTGAACATGACAACACAGCCAATACCACACAGTCATGGCAACAATTTAACAAAAATGAAATTCTGCAGTATTTTGTTTACAACCATGACAGTATTGTAGATATTGC
Source organism: Scomber scombrus (assembly GCF_963691925.1). NCBI lineage: Eukaryota > Metazoa > Chordata > Actinopteri > Scombriformes > Scombridae > Scomber > Scomber scombrus. Next base: position 1,820,006 of record NC_084981.1, read on the forward strand.
AGAGAATGTATCTACCTTTTCATATCAAAATAGATATATACACCTTTCTAAGGAAAAAGGTGGCTTCTAAATGGACACGGACCATGCAATCCAAAATCAGCATGAAAACAATAAGCCCATTCCTGTGCACCTGCCAGAAAAAAAGAAGATCCACAAGGCTAACAATAAGAATAAGATCAAACATGAAGGGCCAAATCCAAAAAGAATGGATTGTGTCCACTAATAACACTGAATTACGCAGCATTTGTACCCACTGCCCCGTTTTAAGGTCCTGTCCTCAAAAGATTTTGTACTAATGATACAACGGTGTAAACACGCTAATAAAGTTTTGCAGCTGTTTCAAGTGTTTCAGGCTTTTCTCCACATTTCAGCACACAGACTGGAAACTAATGAAAGTTGCAGAGCACAAAACCTCAAATTGCAAGTCTTTAATGAACAGAGATGCACACACACTGAGCTCTCCACAATCACAAACCAACTTTCATTTATTTTGCATCTTTTACTTGAGTGGGTCACATGTACTGTATAACACAATCTACTAAAATGTCAAATGTCAGAATACAGCTAATAATGTGACTCAGGCAGGTCTGAAACATGTTAGATTAATGTCTGACTCTTACAATAATGTTCTTCAGATGTCACTGAATGTATCAGGGACTTTGGAGAAACATCAGTACTGATGGTCTGTTTGTTGGTCACAGCTGGCTGAGTGTCACAGCTGGCTGCAGCATCATTCAGCAGCTGAAATGATAAGTGTGTCTCCAAACTTAGAAAGAGGCTGTGTGCATTTCTGCAGCAGCAGTAACTTCATTAACAATGGATCAGTCAGGATCTGAAAGTAATTCATGTTCAGTGTTCTGCTGCACATCTACACGGGTCAGCTGTTACAACCACATTCAGGTTTATATGCTGGGATTGTTTGTAATGAAGCAGAACTTATAGATGAACTCTGAGCTCCATCAGAGCTGTCAGGACATTTTTATTTCGAAATAGCTGAAAGTCTGAGATAAGCCTCACAAGCTTGAAGATTTGAAGAGACAGAGAGAGAAAGTGAGTGAAGAGTGAGTGTGTGCACAGTTAACACCAACTCTCTGAAGACAGTAATAACTCCCCCCTGTACTGCATGTGGCAATAAGTAGATATTTAGTGATAAACAAAAGTACTGAACAAATTTCACATTTGACATGATGATGGTGCTAGATGAAAAGTAAAGCAATCAACAACATTACAATTTATCGTCTGGGCAACAGGAATGGAAATCCATCCGATAGTTAGATACATTTCATTGAAAACTAAAAATATCAATCATGGTGGCGCCACAAATTAAGTGAGAGAATGACAGAAGCAGTTAGGATTGAGCTGAGCACCATTAATTTCATGTCATTCCGTCTAATATTTGTCAAGATTTTTCAATGGACTGGCTGGATCTAAAATAACAATGTCCAGAAACCGTCAGTAAAGACCTACAACATACGTTATTTAAAAGGAGTATGCTGATCTTTTTCCTGAATAACCTTTGGGGGAAACATCACATTGAATTTTTTTTTGAGGAAGAGCACCTGACTGATATTCAGGGCATTAGAAGCACACCTGTTCCCTTTTGCAAACTCATCTCCACCTGTACCTTCAAGTGACATTGTCAGTACTGTAGCAGAGTATATTGCTTCCATGTCAGCCTGGATTTTACCGCTTTTGAGCGAGAGCCTGTTAAAGCGTCCCGGGAATGTGAGAGCAGCAGAACATTTTGCCTTCTTGAGATGACGCCAGAGAAATTGGGCAGCCGCACCCTACACCACTGCCCTCTGTACCAGCTGCCTGCTGGCTGCTCAAGGGGAGCAGGGAGGGCAAATCCCTCACTGTGGGAGATAAATGAAACCAGGCGAAACCCCTCATCTCCTCTGACTCGCTAAATATGCTGCTCAGTAGTCCAGCAGAGATGACATGGATACCTCCCAGTGGAGTCTGTTTCATTCTGTTTTTCCTCCCAGTAGTCTGGACTCAGACTCAGCTCTGGCGTGAGATGCAAGTCACCTGCAATGTAGGTATCTCTGAATATTCAGACATTGTTCATTTAAATATAAAGAGAACACGCTATTCATCCAAAATTATCCAAAGGCACATTCAAAACTACACCAGTGGTGGTGGAATGTGTGGTAAGTTACTTTTTTTGTTTCTTTAGAACACGTCTCATTCTGAGGATTTGACACCAAAACATCACATTTAACTGGAGCTGCAAGACATAACTTGGATGTGATATGATCCAGATGATGTATTTTTATTGCCCTGCAACTGATTTAAACCGGTTTAGGATTTTCCTTTATTTGCCCAGAGAGAAGACAGTTGCCAAATAACATACACTTTGGTTGCAACACTATAAATTAACCAATAAGTAAAACCTGGAGGCTCTGGTGTCAGATCTATGGCCTGAACATTTAGCAGGATATTTATAGATATTTGAAAGGACAGTTTAACTTTAACTAAGAGACCTTTGGGGGGAATTTGTTTTCAGCAGAGTTCCTGAGCAAGTCCCTTTTCAGTCCCTGACTGAAGTTCCTTTCTGGTTTGGATTCTAATCCAGGATTTGTGATTTATTGAGTGATGGAGGACTAATAGCAGTAAAACAAAACCCAGCCCATACAATTAGAGTTTTGACAAGCTGTTATTGTTTATGGAGAGTCTAAAAGGTGTGCATAAGTAATGACTGGAGAAGGCTATATTTGGAAATATGTGTAATGAGTGTAATGGAGTTTAGTCAAGTCTTCATCGATCAACATTTGATACTAATTTAGACTCCTTTCTGTCTGAAATCAGAACATCATTCTTTTCAATAGCAGTATTAATAATGTAGTTTTTGTCTATGTTATTGTTGTTGAACCAAGTTTTTGGCTGCCTACTTTTGTTTTAATTTGATTGAATACCGTTCTGTGTACGTAGATGGAAATCTGGCTGCGTATACAGCCTAGCACATCTTACATAAAGCAGTAACGTCTGTGTTCTATTGTATGCAGAGAGGACTTTAACACTGAGTCAGACAGCTGCAGCACATTAAACAGCATGAAAATGTACCTGGAAATGTCACTTTGGTCCTGTTAGATGCTGGTTTGGTTCTTACTCCTTGATATCACCGTTAACAACACGCTGCCCATACTTGTAGCTACAGCACAGTGCTCTGTGTCTCATTCCCTCATTCCTGGTCTGGTACTCTAAGAGCCAGCTGCTGTCAGTCCAACATACACACTGGCACACCCTCCTGTTGTCAATCACCTAATAAAAAAAACCTATCAAGTATACATTTATATAACCAGTGTTGGGGGTAACATGTTACTTTTTTGATGTAACGATTTAGGACCGCAATTTAAGTACTCAGTTGTTTAGTTGCATTTTCAAAAACGTAATCCGTTATTTATTAATTTTTTACCACTACTCACTACTTTTTTTGGCAGGCAGGCACCTGGCTACATGCTACGGTTGTATCACTGTGTTTGTGTGTCGGCACCTTGGTAAGGAAGATGGCAGAAGAGCCAGCATTCACTTCATGGAAACATTCATATTATTTTGAATTTGTAGGAATAAATAAGGGAAAGAAAACTAAAATAACATGGAAGTTGTGCCTGGGTAACAAGAGTCTGTCAACTGTGAGGAACTCTACTTCAAACTTGAAGAAGCATGTTTTTAGAAAGGTATGTGGTATGTGTTTAGAAAGCATATCACTTTAACTTGAAAGTGACTATTATATATTATATATATATATATTGCACTTTTACAGTTTTTATGTAAGGCTGTACAATGAAGAGCTGTAAATGGGACATTGTGTCTGTCATTCCTGCTATTAATGTAAAGATTTACAGATTATGGGTCAGACTTGGCTGTGTGATGATGGTACAGTCATTATATTTAAAGGAGGTCTGGACTAAAACTACATGAGGAATCACAACGTACCACTAAAGTACTCTAACCAGTTACTTTGCTGTAATGTAAATAGTTACTTTTTAATGGCATTAATTTAGTAATGTAATTAGTTACTTTTAAAAATAACGTTCCCCAACACTGCACACATTGGGCCCCATCTATCTTGCACTTGGCGCACAGCGGATGGCGGGAACGCATGTATCTTTGTTAGTTTCAGACCGATGCAGTTTTCTCCTCCTGCGCCCGCGTTGTCTAAATAGCAAATGCACTTGCAGGCGCATTGGTGGCGCGTTGCTATTTTGAAGGCAGCACCTTGGAGAGTGCTGCTAAGGACAGTCCTAACAACTGTATCAGGGGTTATAACATAATTAAAATTTGAACACATATGCTAGAGATGTCATTGATCAGGTTTCCATACTTTCAAGCTCATGCTGAGTTTACCTCTTACTCCATGAGTGAACAAAATGATTCTAAAGAGAACTAAAAGATAAACAAATAAAAACAAAGGGCCTCAATGTCTGTGTGGTGTGCAGATGTGTGCACGGTGACCTGACGGGAGGAGACTGGGTCTCAGAACCACGTCTGCTTCTGGAGGAAAGACGCTCCGCTGCCACTTAGTGATTTTATCATCAAGAAAAGCATCTGAACATCTGTGGTTAAAACATCTGTATTGATCTGTTAATGAATGTGAGTTACAGAGTCTATTATCCACAGCTGTTTATACTGTAGGACTGATGTGTTGATAAGTCTGCAGCCTCTGAGATGCTGCACAGAGCGCAGTGCCATTACAAACTGTCGTTCACTGTTCATTAAATCAGCCGAATTACACCAGACTGCTGCAGTATAACCACACACACCTCTACACTCATCACACTGATTGGTTATAACTCCATATTCTTCATTTTTATGAATTAAATGTTGGGTTAGCAGCTCATCAGCCAACTTTCTTTTCAGCAAATGTAACTTGTGTTTTATTCTTGAAAGACATTGCTTGACAAATGCAGTTATAATAGCAATCCGCCAAAGTGACAGTGCTCCTTGCTTTTAAAGAGAATGGGAGATGACACTCTGATTGGTTTACAGCATGTCACGCCAGTAGGCCTTTAACAATGGCTTTGCTGCTTTCATATTTTTGTATTGTGTTGGCCAACAGCTAGTTTCATCTGAAGGCTATGTATGCTCAACATTGTTATGCGTACCTAAAGTAAAGTAATGTTATAACAAGGTTATATTTGTATTGTAGTAACACATCAGCACTCCATGAAAACCTAATGTGTCTTTGTCCATGGCAATTGTAGTTGCTAATAGACAGAGAGACTTCATATCACTTGTAATGAAAGTTCAAAGTTGAAATGAGCATGGAGTGGCATCATCTCTGCCTTTATGCTATACAATTGATAATCAGTAACAGATCACGTCAAGCTAGCTGGCGTTAGACCTAGATATTTAATTAAGAATGCGAAGGTGTCAAAACAAAGTTCTGAACAAGTTTTTAAGAAGCCAGACAGACAAACATGGCAGTCAGTAAAGAGCTGTTGGACAACTTGGACGCCAATGTTCCCCCATCCTCCTAACCCCTAACCCAAAACCAACTGCTCAAGCCACAGCCTCAGGACCAACTTTGAGCCCCTCTAACCCAGTACCGACCTCTCCAGCCAAAGCCTGGAACCTTTCATCTCCTCTAACCTAAAATCCTGTAGTACATTACTACTATAGTCTGCTGACACGTGTAAGCACACTTTTAATTAGTTTCAGATTATGATAGTGTGGTATGTCACTTAAATTATTCCTTTATAGTTTGCTGACAAACATGTAAGTCATACTAATGAAGCTTAGCGAAAGTTCAGACAGGAAGACCATCTTTTTGTATGCTCACGTCATAGTTTTATTTCTCATTCTTTAGTCATCCTGATCCTTCTCATAGCTCATACTGATCTCTGTCAAAGCTCATATTTTCCTTGCTGTTATTTCTGGAGCATCAGTTGACACATCAGCTGTTCACATCACCTGGTCAAGTCTAACCAATAGCACGGTGACACACCTTCAACAGTCTTCAGATTCCTCAATGCAACACTTCAACCTCATCAGCCCGATCAGTTTCAGCCTTAAGATGGCTTGTTGTGATTTGGCCCGAGATTGATTGAACGAAGTCATCAGCACCACCACCAGTGTCTGGACTCCATGGGGGGATCTATCATGCTGATGCTCAGGACTTACGTCCTTCGATTCAAAAATTCTACCTGCAGAGTCCAAGCGCCAAAGACCATGACAATACCTAATCATTAATATCATCTGCATAATAAACATTATTTTACTTCACCTCTGGTCTCTCCTGATTGAAATGTGATTTTCGATGGTAACAGTAATTTTTGAAATGGGCTTACTGGTGAAGCCTATTGTTTTGGGGTGTTTTTGTTAACTTTTTTTTTTGTACCAGGAACATTGGCAGAGGTACAAGTTTAGACCCTGACTCTGCTGGTTGAAGTACAGGTAGAGTTCCCGAGATCATTCAATGGTTCATGGGTTCCTGGAAAGGTTCCTGTGGTGGAAGCTAAGTAAAACTGCATTGTTTGGTCCTTTTTTAACTCATGTTCCAGGTCAGGCTCTTCACCTCTAAAGAGGTTTTCATATTTGGAGTGTTCGGCTCCTCCCCTGACTTTTGTCGAATGGCAATGTTGCTAAACTCTTATGTCAGACCTCACACTAGTTTTATCTTACACTAAGTCCTGTGATGTTGAGATGTCTTTGGTAGAAAAGATATTCTCTGTAACATGAGAAAAAGAGGAAACAGAACTGCCAGGCAGCGGGTCTGATGGAGTTTTCGAGCATAGCAATCAATGTTCCACCTCAGTCATCAGTCAGGAACCTGTGAAGTTCATGCAGGAAACTGTCTGCTCCTGCTCCCAGCAGTGTGACAGCTGCCTCCCTGGGATCCCCCGCCAAAGTATCCTTCTGAAGAAGATGGTCCTGTGGGTGCTCTCCATCTCATCAGCCCCTCCCTCCTCCCTATCTCTACTCCTTCATCTGCTGATACAGCTCATGTGAGGCGGCGACTACTCGAAAAGGATTATATCTGCTTTCTCAAGCACAGGACAGGTCTCACATGAACAGTCTGTGACAGTGTGATGTATGTTCGATATTATACACATTTTAAGAGATGATAATAAAAGTTAATGTGATCTGTCTTCTTACCATTCAGTTGTTTTGTTTTGTTTGTTTTTCCAGTGTAGATGCCATTATAGTCTGGTCATTATAGTAAAACTCCCCAGACATAACATTTAAACATTTCCTCATGATCCTGTGCACAAACAATAATGTAATTGGGCATTACATGCTGGAACTATTTATCCAGTCGCTGAATAGTGCAATTTCTCAGACAGGATGGTACAAACCTGGCGACTTGACTGTTGTTTGCCAAGAAAAAATGTTTCCTGAATTCATAGATTGTTGTGGATTTGTCAGTGTTAGTGGACTGGTCTGGTTTGGGTTGATAGCAAAGGTGAAGCATGATGTTCGTAAGTCAAAATTTTGATTATGACACAATATTGCTCATGTTCTTAGAATACATCACCAGCAAAGGCACCACCTACACACTTTCCATATTTTGGAAATATATAACAAGTGTATTGTAAGTTGGTAAAAAATGCAAGTCAGTTCATTATGCTATGAATGAGTAATGGGTAGTCTAAATGTGATGCAACCCTGACAAATCACCTCTTGAGGCCTGCTATTGGCTGATTGGGTATTTAAGGTAGGGCTTTGAGGGTAGACATTATTGTTGTCCTTATTTTACAACATTGACTGACTGTCTTATTTTTGGATATGTTTAGATATGTACTGATGCACTCAAATTTGACCAATTTTGATAAAATGTCTTTTACCCTGACATTTGATGACTTTTCCTAAAGTGGCCCAAAATGCACAAAAATGTTATACTTTTGTATAGGTGCTACAATTTTTTGTCCATTGAGGCTGTTCTGGGTCATATTTGATCCGTATCTATTGACATGTGTTTTAGGTAAATGAATAGTTGATAGTTTTAATAAGATAGTAGTTATGAGGATTTCTTTTTATGATGTAGCAGTGAAGACTGATGGCTCTAATGGTTATACAATAAACCCCACACTTCCATAAAGTTCTGCTCATTTAACCTTTACATAAAATACATTTCCATCATTATTGCTATGTTATATTTTCATGTCTTAGGTAAAATAGGACATGATATTGTGTGATAGGAGATGTTTAGTGGTGTAAAAGCTAAAAAAATACACTCTCTCTGCTCTCTGAAACATGAATCCAGGTTTAATCACATTTATTGATCAGTCAGATCCACTATTGATGCTTTCTAAACACATATGTGGTTCAACATTTGGTAGAAACACTTTTTATGCAGGGATTCTTAGACCGGATCAAAATTGACTCAGAACTTACTGTGAGGGTGCAGAATATGAACAGTAAGCTATATAAGGCTTAATACACTTTCATTCACACTACAGCCATATATATGTATTTGCATTGGCAACATTACAAATCTGATTACAGTTCCTTTTAGTTTCCCAGTATACATGCACCAACGCAGTTTGGTGCCACTCCAGTCCAGACAGTGGTGATAATGCAGCTTGCTATTAATTCATGGCTGGATGAAAAAACGAGACAAAAGTCACATCATCTTCACACGCTCATTTGCTCCCTCACCTGTACAGATCATGATAGAACTGATCAGGGATCATATAAATGCTTCAACAACCTGGTGTGACTGTATACTGGTGTGTATTGAAATAGATGGAGCCAGGAGCCACTCCTTTCAGTGTGCCCTATGGAGAACACTTCCACAGACTGTTTACTGATGAAGTTACACTCCAAAATCTTAAAGACTAATTGTAGTGTACAGAGTTAAATTTGTTGGATAAATGGAAAGCCATCCCTGTGGCAGGATCAGTGAGTCCAGTAAACCTGCCCAGCAACAGGTGTTTAAGCTAGCCCAGCAGGGGGTAACACGTGTTCTCTCTGCCTCCAGCTGGCTCTCAGTTGCAAACCGCCGTCAGCATGGTTAGGTTCAGTTTACAGCCCATGCTGAATACTAGTTGTGGCATCATGTCCACGCATGGCAACAGGAAGGATCTATCTCCTTCCATCAAGAATAAAACTCAGAGGGTAAATGTTCAAACTCTATGTGCATGATTCTAGCCTCAACATACTCCCATCATCTGTCCTGATTACATGTTCAGACATACTCACCTTTTGGAAAGCTTTTCTTAAAGAACATGTCTGAGCCTTTAATGACTCCTGGACCCTAGAAAGGTTTTTTTTTTAAACACATGAAAGGAGATTTGTAGTTTTGTTGCATCCCTTTGTCACTTCCCTGCCCTTTGTATCTGTGCAGAGTGGTGACATTAGTTCTTAGCTGGCTTTGAACTTCACTCCTCCTTGTCTGTCTTTAGGCTCCAGAAGCTGCTGTTGTGTCTAGCTGATGTGGAACGCTGAATGCAAAAAAAAAAAAAAAAAAATCAGGAAGATTCTGTCAGAGCTATTGAAGTCATTCTAAGCTCTCATCTAATGTTAATGAACAGAATACATCCGAGCAGTTCATTAACATTTTTCTTCCCTGAGCTCAGCCAAGTCACTGACTCTCCCAGCCATCTTATGCCAGTAAATACTTTAGCTATTAAAACATACACAGGTCTAAATGATAGCCTGCAGCTAACTGTCAGCTGAGGAAACATGAAAGCAACTCCTGTAATCGCTGCAATTGAAAGGCTAATCAGACGCCCACAGTAACAGTTTAGCCTGGCAGGGATCAGTGAAATACCAGCCTAATGCCTCCGCCTCACTTTCACCATCCGCACCATCACTTCAGATCGCACATTTCCTCCATCACCACCTTGAAGAACTACACTGGACTCCCAGGATCATGTTTATATATACTGGTTCAAGTTCTTTGTTCAAGAGTCAGTTCACCCAAATTATAAATATTAATATTAAAACAGTTAGAATCTAGTCATGCAGGCAGTTTTATGAGATATCGGTGTCTCAGATTTCTTCCTCCAACCCAATACAATGGATGTGGAATGGTAAACAGAATGCCCAGTATGGTACATACCTCTGTTTGGACTCACTGTGCAGTATGTTTTAAGTAAAACAGAGGATAAAAAAATCCCAGAAATTCCCATTTTTGTGAAGTGAATCAGTGACCATTGTTTTAAATTAAACCTGCATATTCTCAATTGTCTAAAAACCCTATAAATTAGTTAACCCTTTCACGCATAGTGGTCACTACAGTGGACAGCTATTCAAAAGCTGTTTTCTTACATGCATGGATTCATGGATTTTGATGGCATAGTTGCACTTCAGCCACTGCAGTGGACATCGGTGCGTCATCCCATAAACTACAACTTAATGTGCAGTAACTTTTTTGGTTGTAAATCAGTTGATTTATGTTATTATAATGTAATGTAATGTAATTCAAAGTTCAAAGGCCATCATCCCCGATGCAAAACGAATAGGTTCAAGAAGTCATTCATTCCTGCTGCTATCAGCCTTTTAAATGACTCTTAAGATTTAAATTGTATTGATTTTTGTTGTAATTATTTATTTGTTGTGTTGTTCATGTATGACTGCTGGCTGTAAACCAGATTACCCCTTAGGGATAATAAAGACACCTTGAACCTTGAACCTAATTAGATGAGGTTTTCATAATTCATGTATGAAAGGGTTAAGACGATCTTAGCATATTACAAATGTATCAAATATATTTGATTTTCTTAAATTTGTTTAAAACCAGCAGTGCAGTTTGAGCTTTTCATATTCTGTTCAACACTTTACGCTCAGAATCACTTTGTTTTTAAGTTTTACAACCATCAGTGGTGAGAGTGACAGCTGGGGTCATGACATGATTCCTGGAAGACTACAGCTTGTGCTTATTTATACAAGACAGGCACAACAGATCAACTGACAGATGCATTTGAGGGAACAGCTGGACTTTAGATCTATAATGAACCCCATTCAGGTGATACATCGCTCACAGTTTAGCTTGTTTGATTGTTTGTGTAACTCTGTGACTGAGTGATGAGTCACTTTCAGCCTGGGAATTCTGAGGTTCTCACAGCATTTGCATTCAAAGCACAACATTACTCACTGTTAACTTTACTATTACATTATCAACTACTGCGTGTTTTTCGTTGTGTCACTTTCATGTTACCTAACCAGTAAATATAAAACATGTTATATCACTGCTAATTTATATTGTTAAGATAAGAAAGAGTAATGTCCCATAAATAGCAAAGCTGTATCTGTGTGTTAATAAAGTTTGTGTGGGAACAGGTGCTCTATAAAGTCCTAACACCAGCAACGACCCCCCCAATTAAAGGCTTTGCTGGTGTTTCTTTGGCATAAATCACAAGTTTAACCCCAGGAAGTGTTGGGTCCTGCCCTCCTCAGCTGTCCATGTTTATATTTAGTGCTGCAGGCTAAAAGATGGAGCTGTGGTGTAGGTTTACTGCGAAACCCAACCTGCTGGGTCGTTTTATGGTTTGGCCCATATTTTCTCCCTCAGTGGTCGCTGGTGCAGGTATGTGCTGTATCAGAGACTGCCTCCCTCTGTGTTCCACCATTGGGAGCTAACACGCTGTAAGGTCTGAGCTCATAATCAGCCGTAGCATTTCTTAATCTCCATCTGTCAGCTCATCGTTACGGTCACTGCAGATGTTCCTACACCGCGTTTCTGCCGGAAGAATGAAAGAAAACAATATTACATGCTCACAGTTTCTTCATACTGCTGACAGGACAATGGACTTCATCATGATCACAAACATTCCTGACATCAAGCCAATCTCTATTGTCAGGCTGAAATCAAAGCAGTAAAATAAAGTGCCATCTAACACATTTTTAAATGAATATACTACATGCAATTTTCAATGCACACTTTAACAAATTTAAGATGAATTTGAAGAAGAATAAACAGAATGTAATGTGCAATAACTTTCAAATTAATCGTATTATCAACTTTTTCAAGATTATAAGAAGTGATACTGTGAGAGTGGTTGATCTTTAGTTCTTATATCCCTTTCTCTATGGTGATCTATTGTTAAATGATGACTCATTACTCCAGCTCGCCATTCCAGAGAAGACAGTCTCATTATGGAGTTTTACATCATCAAAAAGAATGATGATCTGCAGATGGAAGCTTTCTATTAAGGATATGTAGTATTTCTTAAATTGGAATTGTCAATAGTCTGAGTAAGTGTGAAATTGCAATAGCACTTTCTTTCAAACCACTGATTAAATGAAATTATGCTTTGAATTAAAGCCAATGGGCAAGACTACAGTGAATATTGTGACATATTGACTTAGTTTTTCCTAAATGGACGAAGATAGATACTGTTACCAATTATTTCAGTTCAGCTTATTTTAATGACTGTATCTTTCAGTTATTGCTCTACGAATGTTAGATGGCCTACCATGAAACTTTATACAGACATCCATGGTGACCAGAGGATGAATCCCATGGATACTTTGAGAATCTCAACTACTAGATTGGTTGACATTTGGTGCACACATTCATGTCACCCTCAGGATGAATTGTAATAACTTTGGTGATCTTTGGACTTTTCCTCTGATCTCATTATCAGATTTTTTTTTAATTGTCCATACATCTCTACGGCCAAAGTTCTGACACTGAGCCTCAGCTGCACAAATATGTTTTCTGTATGTTTTTGTTATAGTCTGGTCAAGGATGGTCTTTGGCATCAGATGTTCATGTCCTCCTTCTCCAGCCTTCCACTCACTAATAACCTGTAAACCCCTTTGACCCCTTTACTTAACAGGGGTAACCATTTCCCCTAAAATACAACAGCCGCTTATCACATGACCAAAGTTCCTTCAGTCTGTAAAGTCTGAACCATCAAATACACTGAAAAAAAATTTAAACGCAACACTTTTGTTTTTGCTCCCATTTTTCACGAGCTGAACTCAAATATCTAAAACATTGTCTATATACACAAAAGACCTATTTCTCTCAAAACCAGTCAGTATCTGGTGTGACCACCATTTGCCTAACCCTACTAACCCATCTCCTTCGCATAGAGTTGATCAGGTTGTTGATTGTGGCCAGTTAACAATATCCAGCAACTTCGCACAGCCATTGAAGAGGAGTGGTCAGGCCACAATCAACAACCTGATCAGCTCTATGCGAAGGAGTTGGGTTAGTAGGGTTAGGGTTAGGCAAATGTTGGTCACACCAGACAATGTTTTAGATCTTTGAGTTCAGCTCATGAAAAATGGGAGCAAAAACAAAAGTGTTGCGTTTACATTTTTGAAAATTCTATTACTTTGAAACTGGAGTTTATTGGATCTTCTGACAACACTTTACATGTATGAGTTTTGTTTTGTATCATATTTGATACATTGGTAATTTTTTGCAATGTATTTGTCATGGCATGTTTTTTGACATAAATATTGAATACAACATTTTTTTAAGATATTATAGGTCTTGTATAAAGCTCATATCACCACCTACAACATTTCTAAGCATGTTGATGATACATAATGCATGAAATGCAATAAAATGACAATTGACAGATTTACAGATAAATGACCTTCTATACCTGCTGTATCTCATTTGATGCACACATTCTCAACACAAAAATATACCATAAAATAAGTTCATTCAACATTGCATTGATTTATATGTGCACTACATGTATCTGATTTTATACATCAGGTTTTTCAGGGGGGGGGGGAAATGATCACACTGATGATGTAGAGCAGGGGTGTTAAACACATTTTAGTTCAAGGGCCACAAACAGCTCAATTTGATCGTAAGTGGGTCGGACCAGTAAAAACATTGTATATTAACCTATGAATGATAACATTACTATAATAAATCATCTATTTACAAATAGATGAACAGTCTGAGATGTCTTTAGAGAAATCAGTGGAATTTCAACAATATTATGTCTCAGTTTTTTTCAGATTATTTTGCACAGAAGCTGCTGATTGTCAACATTCTGCACAGTGTTCAATATATTAATTATGACCACAAAATGTATGTCTTCGTAAACTTATAAAGTTGGCCGGATTAGACCCCTTGGCTGTCCGGTTGTGGCCCACGGGCCGTATGTTTGATACCCCTGATGTAGAGGTCTCTAAAACTCACCCATCCAAGTATGATTCACTTGGCGATACAGGGTTAATGAGGTGATATGATGACACCTATGTCCTAACCTAACACTTTAATAATGATTAATATGATTTGTTGAACATCATCAGTCATCTCACTTATATAATCTGAGTTATTCATCATGAACTGAAACTTTAGAAACATTTATGAAGCAAAGCATCACTTCTTGAAGACATCCAAACACCCAGGATGTACAGTAAGTGTCAATATTTATACAAAATGTATTTAGCCAATAAAAATGTATTTCACCAACATCTGACATTTAGGGCTTAGAATTATAGTCTTTATTATATTTCATTATTAAAAGTGTGTGCAGCCAACAACAGGAAGAATGATTGATCATTTGTCAACCTTCCTCTTTGCACAGCAGCATTTCTTGGTTTCTTGGTTTTTTCTATTTATGGTGGGAAGAACTGATTAAGAATGTAACAGTGCTCCAGCTATGATAACCTCGGTGTTTCCTTGAACTTTATTCTTTGAATTATCTGGATGGATATTTTATGCTGTACTTCCATGAACATGTTGGAAAATGGATAACTATAAGGAACAAGGATGTTGAAAATGATTTGTAGACAAAGACACTCGGATTAGAAAATGACGCCCAAACTTCATGCTCCACGTCCACCAAACAGAACACGCAGGGGGACAGGGGATATGACCCAAGGTAGTAGATAATTCTGTCAATCACAACTCTTGTGGATGACAGGCCATTCTTGTGAGTGGGAAGAGTCCCAACCTGTGATGACAAGGGCTCTTCTAGATCAGGGACATAACAATGAGCCACTCTGTTTTTCATCTGTTGCTATGTGCCACTGTCATTAATCTAAAGTCCCCAAACTTTATTCCTAATGCCAAACAGATCTTAGTATTAACCCTTACATACTGTGTGGGTCAAATTTGACCCGTTTTGATATTTGACAGCTTGTAAAAACACCCCAAATGTCTTTTACTCTGAAAGTGGCCCGAAAATATTTAAAAATGTTATACTTTTGTATAGATGCTACACATTTTTCTCCATTGAGGCTGTTCTGGGTCAAAGTTATTATTTTGAATAAGATAGTAATTATGAGGATTTCTTTTAATGATCCAGATTCACTTAAAGTTTTTATCATTTTAAGTTCCAATAAAATACATTTCAATCATTATTGCTATGTTATATTTTCATGTCTGAGGTAAAATAGGACATGATATTGTGTGATAGGAGATGTTTAGTGGTGTAAAAGCTAAAAAATACACTCTCTCTGCTCTCTGAAACATGAATCAAGGTTTAATCACATTTATTGATCAGTCAGATCCACTATTGATGCTTTCTAAACACATCTGTGGTTCAACATTTGGTAGAGACACTTTTTATGAGGAGATTCTTAGACCGGGTCAAAATTGATCCAAAACATACTGCGAGTGTGTAGAAAATGAACAATAGGGTTAAGAAAGGGTTAAAGAAATACACTGTTGACACTCAAGGTTTACACAATATGTATCAAATACAAATATAAATATAACAGAAAACCTGCTGCTGGTGTTATTTCAACTCAGGTTTCAGATGTTTTTTTTGAAGCTCTCCTCCTGCAGTAGGAAAAAGGATTTAAGAAGTGATGTGGTCTTAGGACTGGCTCCAGTGGCCTGAGGGGACTAACCAGCAGAAATGCTCAGGTCCTCTTGAGTCTGTACACTGGTGTATTAAATGAATGTCAATGGCAAGTAATTGCATCCATGCTAGAGCTAAGTGGACACTCTGAAAGCCTCTCATTACAGCCTGCAGTCACTCTGTTGACTCAGGTGCTGTTCGTTCCATTAATGACCATTGCAGGAGTTTGTGGGTGGCAATTTTGTCTGAGGCAGCTCAATTAATTTGTCTATGTGAATGACAGCTTAAGTGCATCTCACACAAACAAGGCTCTTTTAAAGGTAAAGTTATTAGCCCAATGTCATCCAAAATCAAGCGATGAATACCGTGCAATACAAAGTTCGCTATTCTTTTTTCCACTGTCTTTCAGTGACCTTTCAAATTGAATAGTAATAGCGCTTTGATTGGTGTGAATGGTTTGTTTTAGTGAGAACATTTCTCTCCTGGCCTCTTCCCTGCAGCAGTCCTGGGAAACAGACCGTGTCCTCTGCTGTGGACAGGTATACAGGGAACCATTTCTTCCACATAAATTCATCTCAGTGTGAGTCTAGCTTGATCTACTGCCACCGTGTTGTTTATAATGGCAGCAACTCTGAGGAGGAGTGACATGTGATGGCCTAATGAGCCAGTAAAATGATAATACAGTACCACCAACATGGGTCAGTGGAACTCGAAGACAATACAGCGGGACACTGGTGGACCGAGCCAAAGCACACAACGTGAAAACCATTAACAGCTGTGCAGTAGCATTTAGCTGTTTCATTGTTGACTGATTTGATGGGGAAAAAAGCTTTGTTTTATCATAACCAAGGGCCAATATATAGTAATACACATGAATTTAAAAGCTTTCATACAATCTTCTCTTCGTACTTTTTCTATAGTTTTAAAACTTTTTGTGGTTTTATCAGCAACAGTATTGGGGGGTAACGTGTTACCTTGTAATACGTTTGAATAGCTGAATTACTTTTTTGATCTAACAAGTAGTCTAACTCAGTGGTTTAGTTATATTTTCCAAAAGGCAATCTGTTATTTTTTAACCAACTATTCCTGTAGCTACCTTTTTACCACAAGAAAAGAAAATATGCCACGAATTTGCACCATTACTACTTTTTTGGCAGGCAGGCACCTGGCTACATGCTACAGTTATATCACTGTGCACATGTACGGCAGCTCAGAAGGGACAGCTTTCACTTTGTGGAAAAATGTGCATTATTTTGAATTTGTGGGAGGAAATAAGGACAAGAACATTACAGTTACAAACAAGAGCCTGTTGCCCTGTTGCAGTGATGTAGGGATGTGTTTAAAAGCCTGTATGTAGTTTATAACTTGTACTGTATGTGGGCATATGTTTGAGAAGCTACTTTAGTCCAATAAAGAGCTGTAAATGGGACATTGTGTCTGTCATTCCTGCTATTAGTGTAAAGATTTACAGATGATGGATCAGACTTGGCTGTGTGATGATGGTACAGTCATTGTATTTAAAGGAGGTCTGGACTAAAACTACATGAGGAATAACAAAGGAACACTAAAGTACTCCAACAAGTTACTGTTCTCACAAGGTAATGCTGTAATGTAACTAGTTACTTTTTAATGGCAATAATTTTAGTAATGCAATTAGTTACTTTTAAAAGTAACGTTCCCCGACACTGATCAGTAATAATTACATTGCTCTTAAGTTAATAACTGAGATCTGGGAGTATTCAGTGCCCTCATTAAAAAGAAGTCCAACAGGTCAAGAAATGCAAGCAGTCAGATATTAAGAGAGGTTGGAAATTAAACCGACAGATTATTCAGATTCATTTAGAAGAGAAAATAATGTCAAACTGTCAAATCACTCAAATAATGTCAAGCATGTACAATACCAGAGCCCTGGAGCTGGCTCACCTTTATGGGAATGCAGTCATTATTACTGTTATTAATTCTACCAGTGCTTATCCTGCTTTGGTGAGTCAAAATGTCACCATGAGGTCAAGGCTCTATCCTTTCTGTAGGCCATGTTTTCCTTTACTGGGATCAAGCCAATGACAGTGGTATCCTTAGTAAACTTAATGATAGTGTTTGAGTAGAGCATGGCCACACAATCATATGTGAAAAGGGATTAGAAGGAGGTTGAGTACACATCCCTGAGCAGCTCTAGTGTCCAGGGTCAATGCAGAGGAGGTGGTGGAGCCTGTTTGCACAACCTGGCCTCATGAAGTCCAAGATCCAGCTGCACAGTCCCACATCTCTGATCTTGGATGGCACAATGGTTAAAAATGATCATATGTTCAGATATTTACAGTATGTAGTGCATACCAATATATGTGTATATTAAGTACTTTGTGCACCTACTCTTTGTTGCGGTTCTCATTCATATATATATGCTTCTGTTTGGATTCTAGGGTTCCTCTTTACATCTGACAATGATAACATATGAAAAATAACCACTTTGTATCAGTTACATAATGTTGGCACACACACACATAGCCTTCATCATGGTGAAAAAAAGCCCAAAAGCTATAAAAAATGACACTGTATTTGTGTTCAGTGTATACATCCAGCCTGAGAGCTGACCAACGCCTCCCGTGCCGTCCTTGAACTGACCATGCAAAGTAATCTTCTTATTGTCCTCAAACAGGCCGCCGGCTGCCGCCTTTTGTGGTCACAGAACACCTTGTGTCTCCAAATTGTCACAATATCACGACAGTGGACTGAGGCTGATAACTCAGTGCCGGAGAAGAATCCATGAAAAATTGCACGTGACGCACTGGTAGACAATATAATCCTTGGTATTACAAAAGCAGTGGACAAACATTGGATTTCCTCAGTGATTGTGTTGATAATGTGGATATCCTGCCGATATAGATACCATAAGCACTTTTCACTCAAGGTCAGACCACGTTCTATTTAAGTCCACTATCAACCGTCCAGAGGTGGAGTCAGCAGCTGTGAGCTATAGCATTTCCTTTCAAACAAAAAATACATATTTATTCCTGACAGCTTTCAGTAAATGTGGCTCCATTCTGTCATCCTCACACACCCTGAATCCTGAAGTAAGTTAAAAGTCATGAGGGGTATAAAGACCAGTACCTATTTGTACTGTTATTGCTTGATGTTAATTGTCTCCTATGAAGTCATATAATTCCTTTCAGCGTATCCCCATTTAAAAACCTACATTCTGCCAGTATGGGAAATTCATTTTGATTGTCATCTTAAAGGAATATTTTGGGAAATATTTGCTCTTATTTCTGTGAGCAAGAGCTCAGTGGCCACAGGTGCACCCAGAGGTCTCTCTGTGGTCTCTCATGACAAGAATTTGGACACACTTGTCGACGGAGTCAGTTTTAACTCCTCCACTGAGAGTGCATAAAACCTAGTTATAAAACTGACAGTGAAGTCGAAATAGCTAAAAGTAGCTGATATATATTTAGAATAATTGGCCAGAGGTAATGGATCAACATGTGAGATAGTTACCTAAATCAAGGGAGAAACAGATGTACACAGGATACCTTTAATCATTCTTAGATCACTATCAATACGATTATGAGATCGTTTAAGTGTAATCAGCCACCTTCTACCTGCTTTGGAGCTATAGCTTTCATCCAGCTCTTTAGTTATTGACGTGGATACATACAGTATTTAGTAGACTTGTTAATGGATGGAAATCTGTTCATGGGGGGAAAGGTTTGTGGTGATGATAGCTCACTGCATTATTTCAAGGTAAACTCCCAATTTGTTTTTCATGTATCTAACCGTTTTAAGCACATGGGGAAAGCATTAGGCCTTGATGCACTCTCTAATGACTCTATAGGCCTGTGTTCCTACTTAGGTAATTCTCTTGTGTTCTTGTCTACTTCCTGACTAATCATTGGTGGCTTTGCTTTTGATGAAGTTCAATATCAAAGTAGAGGAGTTCAACATGACCATGGCCCGCAAAGGTCCTCTACAATCTGGAACACAATCACCTTTGACCTTAGCATTAGAACAGCAGGCTATTACAAGTCATCAGCACACAGATACAGTGAAACAAACAAAAATCAGGCCAAATACCAAAATAATTTTTATGTTAATTTGATATCATACAGGCATATGAAGTTGAAAAATTTATATTTACTGTATGTGTATATATTACTGTATCTGTGTGGTGATGGGACCTCCAACTTTGGAGGCCTTAACCTGACACTGTTTCTCAAATAATGACCAACAGGAATTAGCATCTAGCAGCAGACTAAACTTGGCAGACAACGTCATACAGAGTGAAATACTAGCTTGTAGTGATGGTAAGCAGTGAGTGCCAGGAGTAGAATATAACCTGACAAATTGGAAATAGGCAGAATTGGAAATAGGCAGAAACATTTGAAATAAAGCAGAGCTAATAGACGTCCATGTTTAATCATCAACAAGTATACAGCTGAAGGTTCTGTAAAAAAAAACTGCATTATGTAACAGAAAATAGTTTAATCTTATAGGCCTCAGGCATGAGTTACCTGTGAACAGATGATGGGTCCTGTTTTATACAGGAGAAGCAGAGACAGTAGTTGTGTTGTTTCAGCAGACCTTTTCTCTTTTAAACTTAAACCATAGGCCTATATTTCTCATTCACAATCATTTTCATAACAGATTCTAAAAATCACCAATTCACAATAAAAAATGCTAATGTTAATGCTAGTTAATGCTACAATATACATACATGTACATACATATACGTTATTTATCAGTCATTGTTAAAATTCCAAATGCTGCTGTGAAATCTTTTTGTACTTAAAACGCTCATTCTTTTACTGCTGTTGTAACAAGCTTCTAAGATATTCTTTATCAGTAACTTTAACACTGTTTTTAAGCTTGTTTTGTTTTGCCTTTTCTGTTTTACTGCCTACATGAACACTTCCACTAAATACAAATAATACATACATACATTATCAACAATCTTGGTCATTTAACATTACAAAAATAACCCAAGTACCTGTGTAGAAAACACTGACATAGTGCATTGACCTGAGTAAGTGATTTATTATTAATATTTAAATACCATGAAGCTCACTCCCTCAAAATCTACAGTTTTGTGCCCTGGTGGTCGAGTGGTTAGTGCACATGCCACATAATCGCAGCGTCCCTGGTTTGAATCTGGCAAAGGACCTTCACTACAGGTCATTCCCCTCCATCGCCCTGTTTCCTGTCGGCCTCTGTGCCATATACTGTCTAAATAAAGGCAAAAAAGCCCAAAATATCTATCTATAAATGACAGGAACATCTGTCTGTCTGTCTGTTTGTCCGGTTGTCTGTTTGTCTGTTATTCGCATATCTCTCGAACCGTTCATCCGATTGATTTCAAACGTGACAGGTGTCTTGCTACAGACACGAGTAAATGCAGTGCCAAGTTTGACGTTGTTTGGATAAGAAATGTAAAAGATATAGATAAATATATGGGTAAAAGAAGCACACATTTGCTGTTGGCTCTCTAGCCGCTGGCCACTCCCCCTCTCACACAGCACACTGAGCACAGCACAGGACCAGAGGATATAAGGCAGCGGAGCTTTGGCAGCTACAATGTGAAATACACTTCAGACCCTCAAAAAAATGGATGAAACTGAAAACACTTCAAATAGCCCAGGCTACTTTGGACTGTCTTTAGACTTTGAATAAACAAACAACAATTCCAGCTGCGAGATCTCAAATTGAAACAAGTGATAGGCCTAATGGTCCCGAATTTAAGGACGTTTCAGAATCTCACACATGCAAAGCACAACCAGCTACAGACAAAAAGTGGCAAACAGAACATGAACTTCAATGCATTCAAACACATCAAACCAACAATATAGTAAAAACAGACGCAAAAACAGATTTTGCACTGGCACTGGACTAGTACAGTATATATATTTTTTAAATCTACAGTATTCATTTCCATCTGTCCATTATCTGCCGCTTATCCAGGGCCGGGTCGCGGTGGCATCAGGCTATGCAATGTGACCCAGACATCCTTCTTCCCAGCAACGTTCGTCAGCTTCTCCTGGGGGATTCTGAGGCGTTCCCAGGCCAGAAGGGATACATAATCCCTCCAGCGTTTTCTGGGTCTACCCCGAGGTCTCCTCCCAGTTGGACGTGCCTGGAATTCATCAAAGTATTCATTTCATTAATCTTTACACTAAACTCTTGGCTAAACTGTTGTTTTAAGGCAGATGTCCCGGAGCTACAGTACTAACATTTAGAAACACAAACATTAAGGCTGTCTTTTTGTATCAATGTTTTCTTACAGGAGCTAGCAAAACTCTATTTTGCTTTATTTGAATTCTAAATGGTAAATGGACTCTACTTATATAGCCCTTTTCTATTCTTTTCGACTACTCAAAGCACTTTTACGTTACATATCCCATTCACTCATTCACACACATTCATACACTGAAGACAGGAGCTACCATACAGGGTGCCAACCTGCTCATCAGGTGGAAAATAATCATTCACACATATTCATACACCGTTGGCACAGCAATGGGAACAATTTGGGGTTAAGTATCTTGCCCAAGGGCACATCGACATGGGAGTCAAACTGCCAATTTTACGATTGGTGGATGACCAAGCTAAAAGCTGCTAACACTAAAAGTTTCTATCAGACAATTCTCTATCTTAAATTTGGTGTAAAACCACATAAGAATGGCTCAAAGTGTTCTTAGGAATAAGTTGTGATAAATTAACTCACAACTTACTGACCTATTTAATACAGAACACAGCCTACAGTGTTCACTTTAGTGGAGACTTTCATTTGTGACTGAGCAGAAGAAGCACACTTTACAAAATAAAGCTTAAACCCATTATTTTTTTTAAAAATTTGCCTTTTTCACTGAAAATAATGCATAAAATAGCAATTACAACCTAACATTTGCAATCATACATTTGTAGGCACCACACTGATGAAAAAATAGTTTTGACATGACCCCAGCTCCTGAAAACTCAAGAAAAAGCTATTTGGTGGACCTTCAGTAAAAATAAACGTTGTCAAACTATTTATTACACTTTCCAAAATCAAAACTTAATTTTCACAATCAACATTAATTGTGTTTTCTTTAGATGCTATATGGTTTCTCAATAATTCTAGTAGTGATAGACTGTCTGCATCAATCTAAAGATTACATTCATTTATGCTGGTTTGAAGCACAGAGTTGCAGTTTATGGTCACTCCACTCCACTTTACTTGGGGAAGCAACTCACTCCCAACCCAAAGGGTGCAGCCCACCTTTTTATGGCAGAGCACTATGGGCTCAGATGTGGAGGTGCTGACTCTCATCCCAGCAGCTTCGCATTCGGCTGCAAACTGTTCCAGTGTGGGAGGCCATGGTGTGTTGAAGCCAACACGACCACAACATCTGCAAAAAGCAGAGAAACAATCCTGAGGTCCCCAAGTTGGACACTCTCCTCCCCCCAGCTGTGCCTTGAGATTCTGTCCATGAAAATCACAGACAGAATAATTGAGAAAGGACAGCCCTGGGGGAGCACAACACCCACTGAGAATGAGTCTGACTTACTGCCGAGAATACGAACACAGCTCTCACAGTGGTTGTATAAGGGCCGAATGGCTAACAGCAACAGCACCGGTACCCCATACTCCTGCAGCATGGCCCCCAAGGTGCCCCGAAGGACACGGTCATAAGTCTACTCCAAGTCCACAAAGAACATGTAGAGTGGATGTGTGAACTACCATGACCCCTTAAGTATCCCTGCAAGGCATACCCCAATAGTTGGAGCACATCGCCTGGCCCTCTTTTTTGAAAATCTTCTCGACACTGAGGAGGCATGCCAGCCATGACAGCCCAACAATGTCCAGAGCCTTCAGCATCTCATCCATACTCGGTGCCTTGCCAACGAGGAGCTTTTTGACTACCTTAGAGACCTCTGCCAGGGATATGGTTGAGACTTCCCCAGAGTCATCCAACTCTACCTCCTCCATAGTGTTAGGTTTAGGAGATCCTCAAAGTGTTCCTTCCACTGCCCAACAGTGTCCCCAGTTGGGTCTTTTGACAGTTTGCCAGATTTTCTTTGAGGCCAACTGAAAGTCCTTCTACTTGTGATGCTGCTATACATTGTAACAACCTGGACCATCAGACATCAGACAGGTGTTTTATTTCACTAAGACATGACTTTTCTCACTTTCTGAATTTCTGAGGCTAAGACAAAGACAGGTGAGATGACTGGAGAGGCTTAAACCCCAGATGTGTCCCTGGTGTGTCTGGCTTTTGGTTTGTTTTGTCCAAGTGGGTGAGAGCTGTACCAATACTTCCAAGTTCCTGCTTTCAAATGGTCTGAAACCGGTCTGGTTCCTCTGAGAATGTCTTGGCCAACAGTTGGGATGTTTGATGGTGCATTATAATGAGTCGATGTAGCACTGTAGGAATTCACACAGTACATGGCTCTACAAAGAGTTGTATGTATCACATTCAATATACATCTGTTATTGTCTTTTGTCCTCTCTGTGAAGCCTACAGATGTCAACCTGTCTCCTGAAATTCATTTTTTGTTTCCTGAGAGGATGATTCTCATTGACTGACCTTATATCCAGAGACATTATCTGATGAGTATTTCCTCTTCACCACCACTTTTCCATGAAATCTGCTGTGAAATTCATGGTCCCCAGAGGATAAATATTGTATTGGGTGATGTCCTGACATTTTTTTTTTCTCTAGGACCACTATTTCAGGCAGATCAACAATCAGAACTGTCTTATGTTTGGGCCAATACGGAAGAGCTTTCACTTGCATCTTGCAGTTTTCATCAGTGAATGGAGCTGGTGCACCTGTTATTGAGGTGACTCTGTTATCATCACATGACCCAAGTTTGGTCATGTGTCACCATCCATTTGACATAACAAAAATGTATTTCATGATTGGTTTTGATCACTTTGGCTGATATTTAGTGAAGATTAGGCAACAAAAAACTACCTGTATAAAGTTATGGAAAGATCTTGGTCATTGTCAAAAGAAACAAATGTCAGCGGTAGGACCTGGGATGTGAACTGTAAGTGTCTACTGCTTTGTGCAGCCAACCATCCACTTTGACATACCTAAGAGGTTTTGAGATAATTTTTCTTTTTGCTTGTCAAGAAAGTGAAAGTTTCATGGAGAAATTAGAGAACGTCCTTGAATGAACTGAAGCACCAATCATTCATTCAAGATCATTACTTACTATTACTTACTTACTAGCTTTTTCCAGAGCTTTCATCCACATCTCACTGCCCGACTCTGTGAGTTGTAAGTTTTAGCATAACCACTCTAAAGCAATAGTAAGCAATAGGAAGACAATTATCATTGTTATGTATGTATGCATTACTGGAGGAAATAAATACAAATAAAGGGAGGAATGTATTCCCCAAGGCTAAGAAAATCTAAAACAACATTTTTTAAAAAAAGCACTTGTATGGTGCTTGTTTTACAGTAAATAAAAAGCCTTTAATGTATTGCACACCTTCAGCATATCCAGGGGAAAGCGTAAATCAGGTCCTATTGTTGACCATCAAGGGTGTAGTAAAACTACTGCTCGACAGCCAAAAATCTGGAACTGACTCTTCAAATATTATTTCACATTCTCTGCTATAGAGCACTTTGTAATCACTGTTAAATTTACAATGTCTCCTCTGTGAAGTGTTGTAAAACTTGTTTGAAGTATTTAGTGGGCTGCTCAGCTCATGTCCACCTAGACCTTCCAGTCATAGTCTTTGTCAGGGCAGTGAAGTGGCTCTGAGATGATCTCCTGCAGCTTGTAGGCGTCCAGGCGTACTCATGGTTTAGCTGTTTTGGTTTCAAAAATATTAGTTTTGTCTGAAATATGTAGCCTTCTACAGCACTGAGTGATGAGTCTGTAATAGTGGCAGAGAGAAAAAAACAGGTCTGTGTTGGAAACATGCTCACATACTGTTTTTTGAGACATATTTTTTTATTTTAGTATGAGTCTTCCCTGTCTGATGGCTGATGGTATGAAACAGCCACCCAAACGCTTTGAGACACGTGGCTGAATTTAAGGATATAAACTGTGTAATAAAGGGAAAAATGGAAATGTTCTTTGTGATGAAACGTTGATGAAGATGTTTCATGCAAATCATTGACAAAGATCAAAATCTCTAAACTTTAATCCCCTCTGCTGGTCCAGCGACTTACCTGTTAATCATTAGTCTCAACCGTCCTCCAGCATGTTAAAATATCCTTTCAAACCTGAATAATAGCTTCCTGAGTCTGCTTTGAGTAAATCTATAAATTGTATGGACAACACGTCTCCACTTTTTACCCCAGGCCAAAATATAACTCTCATAGGAGCTGCCATCCTGCTTGTGCCATCCTGCCTTTACCAAGCAGACTCTTGTAGCAAATAACAGTCCATGGGACGCGCCCCCTCAACTTGACTGACAGCTGTCCCACAGCAGAGAGCTGAGTAATCACAGGGAACTGTGATGGAGGTAAACCAGCCAAAACCAGGCTAGTAGTAGCTGCATCTAGCAGCTACAGCTGAAAACATACGTTTAGCGTCTTCATTCAGAAACCGCTGCACTCAATCACAGCTGTCAATCATAATGTCTCACCACCTTTTTTTTTATTTTTTTATATTAAATAACTATTTAAAAAATGTATCCAAAAAATGAGCATTTGAATATATACCAGCGTGCCTCTCTCTCCTCCCTCCCTCTCCTCTTTATTTATCCTTTCTCCTTCTTCTCCTTCTCTCCCTTTCCTCTTCTCTCTCTTTCTCTCTCAACCCAACCAGTCAAGGCAGATGGTTGCCTACCTAGAGTCTGGTTCTGCCTGAGGTTACTTCCTGTTAAAGGGGAGTTTTTCCTTGCTGCTGTCACCAAGTGCTGCTCATGTTGGAAGAGTACAGTCTAGACCTGCTCTATGTGTAAAGTGCCTTGAAATGACTTTAGTTGTAATTTAGTGCTATATAAATAAAGATTGGTTGATTGATTGATTGATTGATTGACTGACTGAGTGATTGATTGGTTGATTGATTGATTGATTGATTGATTGATTGATTGATTGATTGATTGATTGATTGATTGATTGATTGATTGATTGATTGATTGATTGATTGATAAGAACAACCTAAAATGACAGAAACCATATCTGAAGAACTTATTTGACATGCACTTTGATTTTTTAGTTTGGCCCATGTCCTATCTGCTAACATGGACGGGGTGAGGTTAATGCCACAGAGGGGCGATTGAGATACTTTATACTTTTCGGCTTCACTTTTGGGGAGCTCTCATGTCGTCCATCTTCACAGTCTATGGTAAATTCTGTCAGTTTAAGTCACATTAAATAAAACCGGCCTATGTTAAAAGGAGAGCAGTAGAATGGTAGGTATGAAATGACTTGATTATTGGATTTGCTACTCAAAAATGTTTATTATACTTGTAGATAACAAGAGAACTGTTCACGTAGGAACACAAGATTACAGCTCAGAATTGAAAATGAGTGTTTGTTTTGTTTCATTTACTTTCAAACTACCAAACAAATCGTTTTGTTTTCTTTCTCTCTTTCTATTTACTCTGTACTTTAATGTTCCCAATTTTTACTGTTTAATATTTTGTTTTTATCTAAATTACTTGAGTTGCCCCTGTGTATGAATTGCGCTATATAGATAAAGCTGCCTTGCCTTGCCTACTGAATCTATAATATTTGATTTCTCACTTACCATAGAAATCATGTGAACCAGTAAAAATCATGTCTCAGTTAGTGTTGCTGGGACACTTAACCGTTATTTGTGTTATTTTACATTTTTAACAATTTTCTGTAATACTGTGCAGAGCCGACCACGACAAATGCTTCAGTGATGAGTTTTATTGGGGGTAACATTTAACTTGGGTTAGGGTTAGGGTTAGGGTTAGGGTTAGGGTTAGGGTTAGGGTCTATTCAAGGTTCACGAACTTGTAACCTTGTGTACCTGTTCATAAAGTGTGTTCAGTTCATCGGTGGAGCTAAAGACAGCATCTGAGTCTACAGTGAAACAGAGACAGGGAGACTTTTCACCTCACAGACAGAACTAAGTGGAAATATGTGTGCTGTTGACCTGAGGGCCTCCCGTTTTCTTCATGGCTTTTTAAGCCTAACAAATTGCTTCCCGGTCATGGTCATGGTTCAAATGATCATCACTGACACAGGCGGCTGCATTATAGCCATCACTCATGGAGAAAATCAGACATGCATCATTTTATGCTTTTAAACTGAGACCTCAAGAGAGTACACAGACAGCATGTGTAAAGTAGAAGTCTGGCTACAGTTTAAAGAAGCAGCATGAACAAGAATTTAGTGACTCTGCACAAAGTGAAAATTATTTATTTAGGTTTTATTTATGTGGATGCAGTGTGACTAGTCACCAAAAATAGAATGATCTAAGGTCACAGATTACTACTGTAAATGCCCCTTTAATTCAGTTTGTTTTGCTTGTTTTGAATCTTAACACAGTTAGTAGCAGAGTTAAAACATTAAGAGTGAGGATTTGGGAGTTCTACTTTTAACCCTTTTCACTTTACATAAAATACATTTACATCATTATTGCTATGTTATATTTTCATGTCTTAGGTAAAATAGGACATGATATTGTGTGATAGGAGATGTTTTTTCTCCAAAAAATGAATGGTGTAAAAGCTAAAAAAATACACTCTCACACAGGTTTAATCACACATGTATTGATCAGTCAGATCAACTATTGATGCTTTCTAAACACATCTGTTCAAAATGTGGTATAAACACTTTTTACGTGGGGATTCTTAGACCGGGGTAAAATTGAACAAACTGTGAGGGTGTAGAATATGAACAGTATGTAAGGGTTAAAATAACACCACAAATTGTTGTATTTATTACTTATTATGAATCTGATTTAATGATAATACAATGAGTTATAACATCAAATAATGATAGTTTCAGAAGCATTTACCCGACTAGAATTAAATGTTTTACCAAACTTTTCTTTCCCAACATTTCAGTTACTTAACTTAACCTTACATTGACCTTCAACTTCTGCTTCTCCTCTAACTTTTCAACAACACTTCTGAGGACCATCAGATGCAGGACTGTACGTGATTGGTCAGGGACACTGAAGCTCCCATGATGTGGGAAGTGAAGTTTTCTTGCCAGGAAATCAGGAAATTATTCTATAGAGAACCCTCCAACTCCCTGACCCCCCATGCTATTCTGGCAGAACAACCTACTTCCTGTCCCCTGCTAAATGTGGCACAGTGAGCAGGTCTATCAGTCTATCAGTCAGTCAGTCAGTCAGGCCATCGGTCAGTGGGGGCCCCTGCCTTATTCATCATCTGGCATTTATCAGAAAAAAATCAGAATACCAAATGCTCTGAGTACTGCAGTGTGTGCGTGTGTGTGTGTGTGTGTGTGCGTGCGTTCATGTGTGTGTGTATAGTATATTTGTTTCTCCACTGTCCGGTACAACTAAGAACAAAACCTAAAGTGCAGGAACAGGAAGCTAGATTTAAAGAGGTCAGAGACTGGTCTCCTCAAGGGTTTAAATGCAGGGGCTGCAGAAGAGAAAGGACTGGGGGGGGGGGGGGGGGGGGGGGGGGGGAGGGAGGACAGGAGAGGGAAAAAGCTTTCATTCACCAAATCTCCCTTTCTTCCATCCACCATACAAGCTCTGCCTATACACTCTCCTGTGTCATCTTTGACCTTTCCTGAGAGCAGGACAAAGCAAGCGGACCGCCGTCAATGACTGGCTGTTTGAACGGATAATAGGTGCACTATGAAACAAGACACAACAAAGAGTTTTTTTGAAGCATTTGGCAGTCAAAGAGCATATGGTTGTAATGAGCCCTGCGCCATTAAAGACGGAAAGAGGCTCAAAGTGAAGTAAACAAGCCACAAGTACCTTGATGCCTCCCAGAAGTCGCAGATAAACTTTTGTATAATAGAGACATACGACGCTGAAGGATTTGGAGAGGTTTGCATTTTGATCTCATCCTGGTGATACACTCAGAAGACAGTTATGGAATATGTGAAGATAAGTGGAGACGTAGGTACATTTTAAACACCGCAGAGCTGCTCAGTCTCATTCAATCTTTATTTTACCATGTTGGAAAGGACAGAAAGGACAAGTAAACAGGTAATCTCAATATCCCCTGCCATCACCTCCACATTTACCTGACTGGCATCTTTTCATGGAACCCCTCTCACTTTAGAAACAACGAAGAGAATCTAGGGAGAGAAAGAAGGAGAGAGGAGCAGAAAGACATGCTGTATCTGGTTAATTACATATGATACATTAATAGTAATGAGTAACAATAATGTAGTGGACTATTAGTTGGTGAGCAGATATGAAGTAATGCTAACTGTGATTTCAACATGGAAAAACCGACTTAAAAAACTCAAATTAAAAATGAAATAGGCTAGAGACAGATTCACTGACATAGAAAACACTTGTTCATCTGATATCTCTGATTTGGAGACTCTAAAGTCTCTAAAGACTTTATACACTTCAGATCTAAACGCACAAAGTAACATCACAGGAAATGTAGGATCCAGTGTTTTTGGAGCTTGATCCATACTAGGGACTAACAGTCAGGAAATATCAGCTTCAGCTTCTTCAGTCTGGGCCATTCTTTCTTTTTTTAAATCAGTCTTTTATAAAGTCAGTCCAACAACTTATGAAAGTGTGATACCTTTAAACATACGTATTGCGTGTTGTGCAGGGTATGCATATAAGCATAGATGCATTACACTGTGTGTAGGTTACATGTATAAGTGACATGGCTCTGTGCTATTGGGGGTAGGCACAGTGTTTGTTTATGTGTGTATAGGCAGGGGTGTAGTAAAGGGGTGAAAAGTTAGGATGATTCAGAGGGCCAATTACTGACAGGGGTCCTAAAAATATTAGAACATTAGTTCATTATTTTTAATAATCATTAATAGACATTCATAGGATATTTTACTTAGAATGTGCTCAGTAAAGTAACACTTTATTTTTCTTGTTCCTGGCAAAGATTAACCATACAAAGCCTCTGTATTGCCAAAACAACCTCCCCTCTATTTACATGAAATGGTTCAGTCAACTGAAGAGAAGTGCAGCATGAGCATAATGTCCCAACAGCTTCACAAAATACACCCATGGTTCTTAAAATGAAAGCAAAGAAAAGACCGACAAGAAAGAAATGAAAGGCCCACAATATGTCACACATTTATTTAGTCTATGAGTGGTGGAAATGAACCTGTTTGCCAACTTTTGTCCATATTAAAACAGGTTAATGTTTAGTATCATTCTTGCATCATTTAGTGAATGCCACTGTATGCAGAATGTTGAATTAATGTCTACACAGTGTTATATGATCACAGCTCAATGACAGTAGATATTGTTCAGTTAGTATTGGACTACAATAGAGTTTCAAACCTTCACAGGTAGAAGTGTGGTTACAGTAATTGTGAATGGTTGGTGTGTGTGGTAGTGGTGGCCCAATGTGATATCTTTTCATGGTGTCCAAAATCCACTATGTATAGGTAAAGGTGCAGGACCTGTGGTTATGTTAATCCATCCATGACAGATGCACAGCTGAATCACCTGTCATGTCATTTGAGATACTGTCCAAACACCTCACTGACTGTCCGACAAGAGTCAGATCAGACAGAGCGGCTGCAGTGTTCATTACACTGCTCAGTACTCAAGTGTTGGGTCATGTGGATAGAGTCTAGGCTCGAGCTGGAGGAAAAGATGTGTATCATTCAAATCAGAACTGCGCATCCATCAATATCAACAAATCCCATTCTCATCAGATTTTAATATGAATTGTGTTTAGTGTAAATTTTGAATTTTCAACCTGCCCCAGTGACCATTTGTTCCCCATACATCCTGGTCCATTCCACCCCTCTGCTACAGTACATACTGGGGGGTGGGCAGATAGCGGCGGTGAGTCAAGTCATTGCACTCGCTCATCACGTAGGGTTATTCATCACCATCAATTGGGTTTTGACAGCTTTATGCATCCTGGGATCCAACACAGAGATCCACTTCCTCCGGTAGAGATAATACAAACCATACCCACCGCCCACCACCTGTACCTTCACCCCCCCCAACCCCTAGCCGCACACAGACACACACACAATCACAGTGTCCATCCCTAGTAGTAAGATGAAACTCATCCCTATGGACAAACTGCATTGTTCCAGAATAGTAACAGGATACAGCGAAGACCATAACTCAGTATAAACACAGTATAACTAAAGACCGGAACAAAGAGGGTCATGTAAGGGTCAGACAGTTTCAAAACTAAACACACTTTAGAGGACACACTAAGCTTTTGATACACAGTATTGTACAGATATTGATATGGGTAGGCACATACAGTAGCTACCAAAATCTTACATCATTGACTCCAATGCTGCTCTTATTGTGTGACTGTCAGGCTTATAGCAACGCAGTCTCTGACCATTCAAAGAAGTAAACTACAGACATATTTCCACAAACAGTTTCCAAAGCTGATGTAGATTTTGTGTGTTAGCTACCATGTTCGTTCCAGACTATATACTGCATATACTGTACTGCATATGCATGACATTAAGGTTTATTACAATTTGCTATAGGATGCAGAATACTTAAACTCTCTGTTAAGACAACACTAGTTAGATACTATTATCACCAGTTTTGGGCAGGTTGAAAAATGTAGTAACTTATTAATTTTGTATTACTTTGTAAAAAAAGTAGAAACATTATTTTGCCAATTGGGAATTAGTTACATTACTCATTAGTTACTGTAGTTACTCGTTACTCGTGACTGAATGAAGCTAGCATGTAGCCTACTGGACTAGTCTGTCCACTGAATGCAGAGACCAAACTGATGTCAACCTTCCATCGAACCACCACTTAGACAACTAACAAATGAACCCCAAACCTGTTGAATTAATGGAGTGTTGCAGGGATTTGAAATAATTTAATTCTTCCTTGAGTTTCCATTTTTGTCAATATAAACAGAAACCATGGTGACTCATGAAGAAGTTACAGTAGGCTATTGTCGATGTTGAAATCATGGTGACGGCAGACAAATTATGAGTTTCTGTTTGAAACTTTCCACCATTGTTGTTGTGACTGGGGAATGATGCTGACCTTATTTGTGATACTGCCCCAACTGGTCATGTGCTGAATTGCATATTGTGGATGTGTAGCACTAATTTCTGAAGAAATGCTCTTGGGGAAAGAGCAGTGGGGAAAATTCATTGCTACAGCAGCTCAAAAATAGCCCAACCACCCTGTGAAGAAAAAACATTTCAATTGCTTGATGCTGGACCTCATAAGGGTCAGCTCCCTTTTCACTATGACATGGCAGAACACCAATGTGAACAAAACCCATAGATTCCTGAACTCCTTGTGGAAAGTACGTCACTATGAAGTGAGCAATCTGCCATTTCCCAGCAGAGTACCATGGTCTCAGACACGGAGGTCAGATAACATAAGATAAGATAACATAAGATAAGACAAAATAAGATACAATATTCCTTTATTAGTCCCACAATTGGGAAATTTGCATTATTGCAGCAGCAAAGTGGACAGTAAAATAGAAGAGCATCAATAAAAAAGAATAAAGAACAATAAATAATAAGTACAAAAGCAATAAAAAACAATAGTAGTAAAAATATACATATAATAACAAAATCATGACATTATGTACAAGAGTAATAATTGGTGTTGAGTAATATTATACACGACTCTCATTACATTCCCTGTGTCTGATTCTGTCTATAGGTGTTGATGGATATGTCATTACAAAATGAGTACCTTAAATAGACCAATTACAGCCATTAACAACATAGACAATAGCTAATGTAAATGATAATAGAGTATGATAGCATAAGCAACAATATGTATTTAGTGTGACAACAGCATTGTTTTTGTGAATTTCCTCCGACATGGATACTGATGTGAAACAAAGAAATAGAGTGACAGAGATAACTGGCTACAGACAAACAAAGAGCTGTAGTTCAAGTAATGAATTGTTTCATGAGAAGTAAAAGAGAAACTGGAGGAAAGGAAACACAAAAAAAGGCAGACATGTCCATTAAACCTTCTCAAGAGAAACTTGATAAGATTCCCAGTTACAGCATCAGGGCCACTGTCCTTCCTTTACTTTCTTCTCTGTCTCCCACCAGTTATTATCTCCCCCTGATTCCCCAACCTGCAAAGTCCATCAGGACCTGAGAGGAGGGAAGACAGTCACACACATACCACAGCCCCTGAAAAACAATCCACCTGAACAAAAGAGAGACAGCTGCTCAGGAGCAGGGAACTTAATCTGAAGAGCCTGGATGCCGCCATAAAAGACAGGAGAGGTGGGGGTGATTCCTGAGGTACGCTCAGTCCCTCCTTGAGAAAGGACTTCCTGTGCATTTTATAGATAAAGGTGGCGGAAATTGTCACACTTATCCCTAAATCTGCCTTGCATACATCCAGCCTGGGAAAAATGAACTTTTCCTCCACACCTGGGTGAACAATCGAAGTCTCATTTTGTCCAAATTAAAGATCAATGCAAACAAATAACTCATAATAAGCCTCATTAAGAGATCAACAGAGAGGAAGAAACCTTGGTCTCTGTGTCCAGCAGCATAACAACTACTAGTCATGTGACTCCCGAACAACACATAGGAGTGTTTTCTAATGTGGTGACCCTAACAGCAGTAATCAGCTGGACAACAGCAAGACTCTACAATGAAATGAATGCACATGGACAAACAACAACCAATGTTAGCCAGGTTAAAAAAAAAACTGTTGCAAATAAAGCATTTATTATTAGAGCAGGTTGAAGCTTTTGACTTGCAGTATTTGATTTTGGAGCATTTCTACATACATCAACCTAATTTTCCAGAATTTTGACCATGTTTAACATCTGATATAATGACAGTAAATACATATCAGAAAACCACAAAAAGGGTAATATGTCCCCTTTAAGGCAAAACTCCCTGAAATCTCCCAACATATTAAGGTCAAGTGTATTTGATTTGTATGGCCCAGTATCACAAATTTGCCTCAGGGGGGCTTTACAACTTGTATATGATTACAAAATCCTCCACCCTCAGACCCTCAATTTAGATGAGGAAAAACTCCCCCAAAAAAACTGAAAATAAATGGAAGAAACCTTGGAAGGTGCAACAGAGGACGGATCCCTCTTCCAGGACAGACAGACATGTAAATAGATATGACCTGCTCCACTAGAGCCACATATGTAATACTAACTTCACATCAGTGAAGGAAAATGTGATAGGGGCTGCTAAAACTGTGTAAGAAAATTATCGACATTGATACATTACAGCAATTACATAATTGCTTAGTGCTTTCCCTTTGGTGGACCTGGGGAAAACTGTGATACCTTTGTGTTACACAAAGGTTGTAAAACTAACTATCTAACTACTGTATGGCCTGACTCTCATTCTATCTGAAAACAAAAACCCAAACAAAAGACCTAATTTGTGTCTTGTCGGACTTCAGTAAAAAAAACGATTACAGTGGGGGAAGTTGGTGCCCTAGTGAACCCAGTGAATTTAGCAAAAGTTACCTTCATGAGTTAAAATGTAAAGTTGTATCCTAATTAACCTAATGTCCTTAACCTTCCACCACATACCTTTTTGTTCTTTAACAAGTTTATTTCACCCCTTTTCCACCAAAGCAGTTCCAGTGCTGGTGCTGGGCTGGTGCTGGTGCTGGTGCTGGTTCACAGTTGCTTCAACAGCGAACCAGCTGAGAACCAATTTGCTTTTCCACGGTTCGAGGTGTTTAGGGAGCCACGTCATTACGTCACCATATAAGTCAGTTACGTCGCTGCTTTCCCATAAAGACTTATATACAATAACACAAAGAAGAAGAAGAAGCAACAACAACGATGACAGACTATGCGTTTGTACAGCTGTTGCTCCTGGCTCAACGAGGCTTCATTGGCATCCAAACATGGCAGATACAACGTATTTGTGCTGCTCCACAGTATTGAGATGGTTACGTTAGCCTTTGTTGTAAGCTAATGTTAGCCGGCATAGCACAGCTAACTCACAACGCAAATGTATATGATTTTTGCCCATACATCTGAATCTGTACATTAACTTCCTTAACATGAAAGGTAGGGACATTGTTAAAAACAAACATGTGTCTAGCGCTCGTCCATCTTGGAAGTTTAAGCCTAAATCTAAATGCATCATTGTATGCAACCTGAAGCTTCTTCATTTTTTGCTTTGCTGTTATTGCACCAAAGATGGGCTGTATAGAGTGGAGTACAATATGCTTTATAAAGAGCTGTCTATACATCATCCATACACATGTGAAACTTGCATGCCAGCATATTTGCTTGTGCATGGGTCAATGACGTATAAGGATTTGCAACAATTCAATTGTAGAATAATAAAAACAAGCATATCTAATGCAGTAGTTCAAACATTCAGAATGTTGTGTAACTGAAGATCCATATTATACATTTGAAATTAAGTGATTTTAGTGGGTTTGTCAAGATTAATTGGCACTGGCCTTTAAAAAAAGTCATGTGGTGCGACCATGATTCATCTTGAAATAAATCAATTTACTTAACACGCTTCACATCTTTTTTTACAAGTTTTCAGTAATATAAAGTGTTTGGAAACAAAGTATTTGAATTTTTTTTAAATGTTTGTAAATGATGATCTTTTATTTAGATAAGATATTTCAAGATGAATCATGGTCGCACCAAATGACTTTTTTTTCAGGCCAGTGCCAATTAATCTTGACAAACCCACTAAAATCACTTTCAAATTGTAATATGAATTTTCAGGTACACAACATTCTGAATGTTTGAACTACTGCATTAGATATGCTTGTTTTTTTATTCTAAAATTGAG
The DNA here is from genome assembly GCF_963691925.1 of Scomber scombrus. Classification (NCBI taxonomy): domain Eukaryota; kingdom Metazoa; phylum Chordata; class Actinopteri; order Scombriformes; family Scombridae; genus Scomber; species Scomber scombrus. Next base: position 1,856,517 of record NC_084981.1, read on the forward strand.
TTGTTGAAAATCCTTATACGTCATTGACCCGCATACATTTTGTAACATTTACGCTGCACATCATCATCATCATCACACAGATCATCCCTGATTATGTGTCCCAAATATTTTCCTCTGCTTTGATGTCACACTGCACACCATCATTTGAGCAGATTCTGATCAATTGTTGTAATCCAGCACTGTAAAGAGATATGATGACTAAATCATCAGCATACACCAAATGATTTATAGGATTACTTCCCACTATACAGCCAGTCCTGCACTCTTTTAGCTGTTTTTAAAGATCCTCCATGTACATATTGAATAACATGGGTGACAGGATTCTACCTTGTCGAACCCCATTGGTCACTAAAAATGGGCGCAGATATGTGAATACCAAAAATATAAGATCCTGATTAGATATGGGGGGACCCTGCGCTCTTTTAGTTTATTGAACAGTTTACTATGATTGATTCGATCAAATGCTTTGGATGCGTCAAGAAAACACATCAATATTGAGGTATTATGTCTTCTATACTTACTTACAACTTCCTTTAGTGCACTGTCCTCCGTGAACTTCACTGGCTTCCAATCAAACACAGAATCAACTTTAAAATCCTCCTCACCACCTACAAGGCCCTCAACAACTTAGCACCCCCCTACCTTGCTGACCTCCTTCATCACCACGCCCCCTTCCGATCCCTCAGGTCCGTCTCTGCCAACCTGCTACAAGTCCCCCGGACTAAGCGCCGGACCTGGGGTGATCGGGCCTTCTCTGTTGCTGCCCCCACCCTATGGAATTCACTCCCCCCTCACATCAAAATCTCCCCAACCCTCTCCTCTTTCAAATCTGCACTAAAAACACACCTTTTCATACTAGCCTTCAACTCCTAGCTCCCACTGGACTCGTCATGTTTTAACCTTTGTTTTTGTCTTCTTTTGTTTGTTTTTTAACCTTTTATAACTTATAAACATTAGTTTCATAGCTTTAAATAGGGAAATAGGGAAATTGTAAAGCGTCTTTGAGCACCGCATAAAGCGCTATATAAGTTTGATTTATTATTATTATTATTATTATTATTATTATTATTATTATTATATATACACATATCTGTGCCGTGTTTATTTTAAAAAACCTAATTGATTTTCAGTGGTTATCATGTATTCTTGAAGCCTGTCCAATAGAATTCGTTCTAATACTTTAGAGAACATAATGGTATTAATATTGTGTCAAAGGGAATTCCAAAAATATTTGTAAGGCAAGGTCAAGGTCAAGGTAAATTGTGAGGGAATGCTAAAGATACAGGGAAGAAGAAGAGATAGAAGATTATACATTTGGAACCTTAACCTCTACTATTGTATATTCTAACTATTTAAAACAGTATATTTGTAAAAGCATGAGTGTCTTTATTGAATGACTGATGGACATTTATAGAATATTATATGATTGCAGCCATTTGAATAAGCTTTTACATTCCTCCGAATTTTCATACCGATTGGCCAAATTTTTTTTTGGATGTTAAGATTTACACATGGTCATTGCATTCTTTAGTACTCCTGCAGCCTGTACTTCAGTCAAAGACACACTGTGTTATGAAGAGGCAGTGCTGACCTCTCCTTTTAATTTAGCTCAAAGGCCTCTCAGTAGGAAAGAGACATGGTGACACTTTTCACAGTTGTTTGGATGTTGACAGCCTTGCTTATCCTGAACATGCACCTCTAACTTCACAACACAAGATCCCAGGATAGTCTAGTAGTTTACCAGGCACAGTGCTGCTCTACCTTGACCCTTCTGTTCAGTTGTTCTTGGTGTGGACACATCCATCATGGCAGTTGTTCCTGTGACAACAGCAGAGGTCTGATGCTTAACGGTCTTTGTTGAGTCGGGCTGTGACCCTAACAACATTGCTGAACCTCGACCCTCCTTGACCTCCCCTCGCTACCACGATTGGCTCATGACAAAGTCAAAAGTCAAAGCAGTGGTGGCTGTTTTTTTCCATTTGACTGAGAGCACATGTCAGAAGGTAGGAAAGACATCATCCTCACCATGGTGACAAGATAATTACAGTTTATTACAACTTGAGTCTTATTTTTTTATAGTGGTGACCATCAATCTAAGCTGTAATGATAGCATTGCATTCTTCAAATTAAAAATATATCACATCAGATATATTTAAGTTGGAAACAGTCCCCCATGTTAGCCAAACATATTTAGAATAGAAAAAACAAAAGTGAACACTAAAATTATTGCTCAATACTAAAAAATAACCATCACAGTTTACAGACCAAGTACTTTGTTTAAATGTAACCTATTGTACTTGCCATAGTTGAGCGCACACAGTTTTCCTGTCCAATGAGGGATTATTACCAACAATTCAATTGTTCTCACTTTCGGTATGTTTACGTATAGTTTAGATAATGTGAATCCTGTCTGATCATCTGACTCTCGTTTCCAAATCTCAGCAATTAAGTTGGTTTGTCATCATGGCCAATGTAACAGAGTTAATTATGTAGTAATAGAATATATTGTATGAGTTAAATATTATTGTATATAGTAGTTATGATATAATTACACAAAATGGTTGTATGCCTGACTTGCTGATCCTTCAGTCAAGTGGAACATGTGAGTGCTTATCTTTGTACCCCAATGTTTATTTCTGTGGGCCCCCCCCCCCCCCCCCCTTATGAGTTAAGTTTCCTGCCTCTCACCTTTTGTCGCTGTACTCCATGGGAGAGGGGCTCGTGTGTTTGCTCATGATTGACCAGAGGATTTTGTTGTTGATTTTCTGTCATCAGAATAAATGGAGGTCACCTGACTCACCTCCAAAGAAATCCTGCTTGAGTTTCTGCATCTGCTGTATCTTTGACAACGCAAACGAAACGTCAGCCACCGCCGGTTACACCAAAATGTTGAAAATATCCCAGGTTGTAAAAAAAAAACTGATTCAGTCCAAAGGTCTGATTCACTATAACTTACAGTGAAGTAGCATTTGATTGTCTTTTCGGCCACTTAGGGGCAGCAGAGACAGCAGTAAACACAACACAGAAATGTTATGTTTCTTATATACAGTCTATGGTTATGTGTAACAGAACAATTGCTTATTTACACATCTGAGCAACTTTACTGTTCATTTGCAGTTGTGTTTGTGTTCTACTGATGAATGTAATTTCCACACATTACATATTACGCTCTCCTTTTAGCTCTGGTTTGGTCTGCTACACCTCTTTAGAAAAACATGTGTCTCTTTAGCTGCTAGATGCTCCACTATGTTCACCAGCTAGTCGCTAACTGTGTCAGTCTGCTGTTTAGTATTGGCAGGTAGTTTACAGTAGATTCATCGGAGCTGTTCCACTTAAACAGCTAACTGCTGCTTCTGGAAACAAGGCTGATGAGAGCCGTGAGACTCAACCAAAACGGTACAGTTGTATAGTATTTGATCCACTGTTATCAAAACTTTGATGAGTACAGCTTTAAAGATAAAAGTGTTTGCTTATGAACCCTTTCAAAGTAAACTCACAAGTGGCATGATTTTCAAGTTAAAAGCAACACCTGTAAATCCTGGTAAAAGGATTTAACTGACATTAATGAAAAAAAGTAAGTTTAGTGCAGAGACACTTAATCCAAAATGAATCAACAATTTTCATGAACTATCAATGTTTTATGTTATGAAATTATATATATATACATTATATAAATACATGAAATGTTCTGTTCCACCTCTCAGATTTGCTGCTTTTGTCTGTTTCATATAATAGTGAAGTGAGTCCTGCTGAGACGTTTTGACTCATGTACGTAACATCTTACAAAACCTGGAATGACCATTTGTCTTTAACACTTGTGTCGTCCTCCCGGGTCAAATTGACCCCGTCTGTTTTGACTGTTCCTTCTTTCCTCCCTTCCTTCCTCCCTCCTTCCTTCCTTCCCTTCCTTCCTCCCTCCTTCCTTCCTTCCCTTCCTTCCTTCCTCCCTCCTTCCTTCCTTCTGCCTCCCTTCCATCTTTCCTTCCTCCCTTCCTTCCATCTTTCCATCCTTCCTTCCATCTTTCTTTCCTTCCTTCCTTCCTTCCTTCCTTCCTTCCTTCCTTCCTTCTTTCTTTCCTTCCTTCCATCTTTTCTTCCTTCCTTCTTCCTCCCTCCTTTCCTTCTTTCTTCTTCCATTCCATCATTCCTTCCTTCCTTCCTTCAATCCTTCCTTCCTTCCATCCTTCCTTCCTTCCATCCTTCCATCTTTCCTTCCATCCTTCCTTCCTTCCTTCCATCCTTCCATCTTTCCATATTTCATTTCATCCTTCCATCTTTCCTCCCTTCTTTCCTTGACTCGAGGACAACAGGAGGGTTAATCTTGTTTTCAGAAAAAATGATAACAATAAAAAATAATGTGTAGATTAATACATTACAACCCTTCATTAGATGCAGCACAACATATGCTTGTGGGTCACAGGACAGGCATTATAATGACTCCCTAAGAAAATGCAGTATCTACATCACTGCAGGGCTCACACTTACATAAGTGGTAGTTGCGTCTATGTGACGCCCATTTGAACATGCACCTGTTTTTAAATACACTCTAGACTAATCTTTTCCTCATGCAGCCCATGTTAGTGGACTGCTGGCTAATTGTGGGTTTAGTTACTGGCGCTGACTCACAGAGAACACTGTGTTTGATGAGAACCAGCTCTATTAAAATAAGCAAGAGGCAGCCAATCAGTGACTTTGAGGTAAACACCCGCACTCTTGCCGTGTTGTTATGATGTGTATCAGCTGTGCGCCGCCGCAGTGGACCAACACAGCTCTCAAAGCAGCAACTCTATTGTAAGCTGATGCTTGTGCTATTGGGAATATAATAGAAACAGACCTCTTAGCCACTACAACGGTATTTTTCACAAACACTTCCTCATTCATGATCACATCTTTTCTGTAGGTATTTCTGTGAAGATAAATGCAGAATAACTCAACAGTGAGAGCTTTGGAATGCCCTGGATAAAAAGCTTTCCACTGCAGGCTACAACAGACATCACAGCTTGAAAGCTGGATGTCAGGGTACTACAAAAAAAACTTTGTAGTGAAAGTGAAAACAGCTTGCATGTGTGGAGATGTCAAAAGTTATGGACAGAAAGGAAAACCTGAGGCATACCTCTTGAAAGGCTCACAGAGTGAAGAATGTATTCAGAGCATTAACCAATGAGATGTTTTCAAAAATGTGTAAAATACTATATATGGTGCTTTGCTGAGAGGAGCGGTCAGGATTCAAACAAACAAATATCAGCACGTTTAGCTAAATGAACATTTCTTGATGATGATGATGATGATGATGATGATGATGGTGATGATTGATGATTCTACTTTGGCATCACAGCAGATTCATTTGCAACATAACAAAAACAAAAATGAAAATGAAGAAATAGAGACACATATAACATAACATTAAAATCACAGAAGACAATATTTAAGGCTCTTTAACATATATTTACCCAGGATTCAGATAGAATCCTTTGAGCAGATTTTCATTTGAGCATTTTTGTGAGAATGTGTGTACTCATCCCAAAAGACCTAAGGCAGTGGAACAAATAAATTCATTGTGTTGTCTTTTTGAGGATTAATTCATTGTGCTCTTTCCAGGATCACAGATGGTCTATCATTAAACCCAAGTATTTAAAATAACTGTTTGATCTTTTCATGATGGAAAACAATAGGAACATTAAGAGAGTGGGATGGTGACCCAAATACAATTTCTTACATTTTCTTCATGATAATCTCAAGAGTTTAAACTTTAATGTCCTCCAAGAGGCAGTTTGTTGTACAACACGGAGACATTAAAAAAAACACATGACAAACAAACAATCCATATCATCCACAGCAGCAACATCGCAACGCCATCACAGTTCAAGCAGAAATTAAAAAAAAAAAAAAAAAAATCATGACACATGCAGAAAGGTCCAGTTCAAATTGCAAATATAAGTAAATAATTAATATATTGCACATTCCCTTGTATCCCCTCTCCTTAAAAAACAACATAAATATTATTAAATAACATACTGCATGTACCGTTGTATTCCCCATTGTTCATTGTCCTGTGTTCAACCCAGGACCGCCTCAGTTACTGACAGTCCCAGATATATTAGAGCTGTATCATCAGAGTACTTTAGAATGTAAATTGGTGAAGTATGGCAATTGTTGGTATGTTGGAGCCCCCCACAACTCCGGGGGGGGGGGGCCCAACTTGTGAGGGCTCTTGCAGAATTAAAACACCAAAATGTCTGCTTTTATTTTGTTGAGTAAAACATCTAGAAACAGGGACTCTTTCATAATGTGTTGGATTTTTCTAAATGTTTGGAAATGATATCAACCAGGGTGGTAAGAACATTTTCAGTACAATCCTACTTAAAAGCACATTGGTATGGACAGAGTTTGTCTTTTGTTGTACTGACAAGATATTAAAGCAAACTTTTTTTCTAGAGATGATGTAATCACTGAGGTCAGGGCTATTGGTCTATTGGTCTCTGTTGGCCTGTTTTTCTGGACATGGAATTTTGGGTCATGGTTTTATGTGTGAGGTTTTTTCCACGACAGAGGGACAGTGAGTGTGTTTATGCAACCCTGACACACTGGGTTCCAGTTCAGTTGCAAAATTGCGAGAGAAAAAAAAAAAAGAAAGAAAGAAGAAAGAAAAGCATTGCATTCATCCAGCCCAACAGCTTTCTTGGTGTTTCTACACTGAAATGTTTTTCCTGATATGCAATGCAATTCAGTTCAATGCAATTCAGTTCAATTCAATTCAGTTTTTATTTACATAGCGCCAAATCACAATAAAAGTTATCTCAATTCACTTTACACATAGAGCAGGTCTAGACTGTACTCTTTAATTTAATTTAAAGAGACCCAACATTCCAACATGAGCAGCACTTGGTGACAGCAGCAAGGAAAAACTCCCCTTTAATAGGAATTAACCTCAGGCAGAACCGGGCTCTAGGTGGACGACCACCTGCCTGAACAGTTGGGTTGAGAGAGAAAGGAGCAAGAGAGGGTACTATGAGCTATTTAAGATGTGATGGAGCCTGACCATTAAAGGCTTTGAAGGTGAGAAGAAAGGGGGGGGAGGGGAAAGACTTCCTTAAGTAGCCTAGTTGGAATGGGGTTGATGAGAGACAGGTTGACAGGTTGATGGTGTAGATGAAGAAATAATTAAAGTTAGTTCAGGAAGAATGATTGGAGAAAAACAGCTTTAAAATATATTTTTGGGTTTTACAGCTGTTTCTAAGATTCCTGTGTTTATAGATACATTTATGCCTGCTGAGGGTTGGAGGTGATGAATTTTGGGTCTAATAGTTAGAATCTTATCATTAAAGAATCTTCTGGCACTGGTGTCAGACTTACACTTACCTCTGTTAAGCTTTAATACATTAAAATCACCCCTTCTGCATCATGACATCATCACTGCCCTGGCAGCCAGATCCTCAGTGTAATGTAATGTTATATGTTGTTATGAAAAACCATGCAAGAGCATCTTATATGTAAGTTTTTCATCAAAAGCAATTAAAAGCAGTACTCATATGATAGATGCCTGCTTCTCTTTTGTTTTTCTGTGTCTGTCATGAATGCTAAAAATAGCTAATGTTATTGTTGGACATGGGCCAGGATATAATTCAGTCTGTGGTTAAGTTTATTTCAGACTGAAACAATGAAGGCATGTTGGGGTATTTCTCAGCTCACTGAGACAATGCACTACAGTATGTGCTGTGCTACATATCCTCTCATCTTTTAAGCTGGTTTTGAACCTTGGTGTTTACAGTTTAAATCTTAAACATATTAAATATGGATAACCTTCACACAATTCAAATTCATTCAAATTCTAGATATTTATTGTTTATTTCATTTTTGACACCTGTCTTTTGTACAGAATGCACTTTACATGAATCCATGTAAACATCCTGATCCAAAACACTTCCCATTGGCTACAAACACTGCTGTGATGTTTTGATGTTTTAACTGCTTATATTCTATTTTCATTGCTTATTCTATCTGTACAAATAATGGACACGTTACTTCCTGTGTCAAAGCATTTTCACAGTGAATGTAGCGATTTGAGTAACTAAGTAAGTAATAGTAAAAGTAAAAAGTAAAAGTAATAATCTTAATCACTAATTTGTGCATTGATTTTTTTAAAGCATGAATTTTCTCACAGTTATGACTTACAGTAAGTCAAACTCAGCATTTCATAATTACAGATAATTAGTTATCTTGTAGCTAATTAATCTGTAAGTATCTCGTAATAACAAGATAAAGGAATCTATGTCATAATGATTTCATGTAATTATGATTTCATTATCTAATAATCCTAGTGAAGCACATCATTATCATTATTAATGTTTTATTGAGGACTGTCCTTGTATAAATAAAATAAACATAACATTATCAAGATTATTGTATGTTGTATTGTAATTCTAAGAATGTTTCCCCATCTTATTATTACACCATTTGTAACAGGTAATAATAGCGATCCTCCCATTATGATACATTACAGAGATTTAATTTTAATATTCATTTTTTTTAATTTTCATTAATAACAATAAATAGATTCAAACATTAGGTGTTGCTGGTTTCTGAGCTATTTTTCTGCATTCAGAAGGTTCTCTCAGACTCAGTAATATCCTTACATTTATGTCCACACAGCCTGTTTTAATCATTTCAGCTTATAAAACTTATACATTATCACAGTTTATGTACTTAAACACATACTGTTTACCATATGGGCATGTGGCTTAATTTTCAGTCGCATACAAACATTAAACAAATGGCCGTTGTGTGTGAAAACAACCAATGAAAGCCTCATCTAAAAGTATGTGTGTGACTTTCCAACGTGTGGAGTTGAGTAGATCATAAAAGCCTTCCGTGCAGTGCTGTTTCACTGCAGCAGCATTTTACACCTGCAGCCGTCTCTAATGTTACATTGTTTACAGTGTGCGTTAACACATCTGCCACCTGAAACATAAAGCAGCTTTCATCCCACACATGCACACCAGATGTTGGAGTTGGACACAGGTTTCTTTTATAGGACATCTGAATATTTGATATAAAAGCTGTTGTGTTTTTATGAGGAAGTGCTGTGAGAACTTTGTTGTTCTGGGTAGACTCAGAACAAATGACAGCAGCTATTGTGTGGGACCTACTCTGCTGTTCGGGAGGTATTCTACAAACATAGATAGGCTATATAACATGAAGTCATGTCAATAAATAAGGAATGGAAATTAAAGGAATCCTCCACCAGTTTTACTCGTTAAGATCAGTCTACTCTTCAGCCTGTAAAAACAGTTTTATTGTGTCTTCTGTGAGCTTTCTAAAGTCTGAGAAAATAAACCTGATAATGTCAAGTTGCATTATGGGTAGTGTAGGAACCAGTGTTTTTTTTTAAACTTGAGCCACACTTGGGGGCTTATTGTCAGGAAATCGGGCCTTCTGCTGTTTCGATTACTTTTTTTTTACTCTGGCTCTTGCAAGCTCCCCAACATTGTGGAAGAGCAATAATAAAACCAAAAAAAATAAATCTTGTGATTTGTACAAAACAGCAACAGCAGTTTTTGAAGAAGCACATTTTCTACTGAGTGCTGACATAGAGCAATGAAACGGCCCGTGCACTGTTCAGATGCCGAAGATCAATTACTCCACTTTGTCATTAATTTCCCATCATCCATTTTACAAAGTGAAGACTCCATGCATACACTGCTGTTAGAATTCATAGCTACACATCCCGACATTCTATGTATTGCTACAACAGCAACATGGGGTTCACTGTTTCTTTTCATTATTCTTTTGCATCAATCTTTTGACTTCTTATTATTATTATTATTTTTGACAAAAACATTAATTTCCATTTTTTTCATTCATTATTTCTTTATGTTTCAAATGTTCAATTGAAATATCTCAAAAGGTCAGATTATGTTATATTAGATGTTGGGTGGCAACAAGTTTGGTTAGCACTGGTCTAGACTCCAGCAGGGTCCAGTCCTATTTCCTGTCTTCAAATGGACTTACACTCAATGAAGCCAGTGAAGTCTAATCAATAAATATTGTTATACACTTCCAATTGCTCCCTCCTTATTGAAATTGCCATCAAAGTGAATAACATCAATGCATCACCTGTGCAGACATTACTCCTCAACATCACACACATTAGTCTCTGTTATTTCTGTCCTGACCGATATAATATCAGACTTCAGTGAGCTGAGGGATGTCCTAAATGTTTATTTTCTATCATCAGATATTCTATATTCTAAAGATTGTAAGTATACTTAACAGCTTGTCCAGCTCTAAATTAAGGAGTAACTTGATTCAAATCTGTTGTGATCAGAGGTGTTCTGGATGTCTTGGAGTATGCGTCATAGCAGCAAAGTGAGAAGAGAAACCATTGATGTTATATCGTAGTCATATGTCATATTTTTAACAGTGTGTTTTTTAAATTATATTTAGAGATCATCAACAAGCCCTTTCATGTTTTTCTTTGTTTTCCTTGCACATTCATTTTTTGTTGTGATTTGTATATAATTTGATTTAAATCTTTTCAAAAATGAATCAGAATTGTTTTTGTATATAATCTCCGACACAGCGTTTCTGATGGTGTTTTGTAATATTTTATATATTGTCAATATCCTCCAGTGGAGAGTACACTGCCCCATACTCAAAACATGTTCCTCCAGCTATGTTAAGCCAGGTTAAGCTTCAATGTAAATCCATATGTCACGTTTTTAAATGGATGAATTGACTTGAATGTTCAGATGAACTTTGTACATGTTTTTAAAAAAAATAAAATTGTGTAAATAGATTGTGCCTTGAAATTCTGGTTTGGATAAAGAACTGATTCATGTTACTGATTGATGGCTTGAAAAAAATTGATTTTCTCGATGTTACCTCAGGTGCCACCCTGATTATGACAAGATAGCCCAAAACATTTGGCGAAGAAAATGTGGAGGACTGCAGAAAAGTTCAATGTATTTGCAATGTGTAGCATTTACTGTTTTACATGTAAAAAAACATACATGAGGCAAAGTGGTGTTTGGACGTGAGTAAGACAGTAGAAAACTTGATTAAAAGATTGTCAGTGTATACTCAATATGCAATTATTTAGCAGTCTTTATGAAAATAGAGACAGTGACCATTATCAGCTTTACATGACATGGATAGGCCAAAAGGCATTGGTACTGTAACGTTGTTGAATGAAAAGACATATGAAGAAATATGCATGCTGAGCTGCACTGTCTTTCTCAGACTTCCAGCCTTCATGGTCTTAAATAGAAGGCCAGACCAGGGGAAGGTACAGCTGGCCCTTTGGGGGGAAGCACTCTGGGTGACCCAGGCCTGGAAGCCAGCCTCAGTCAGAAGATCCAAGACGGCTGTCTGACTCATCTATCATCCCTCCACAGTGGAGGGCTAAAATATTACAGGGCTTTCACTCTGGTTCCTCATCCTGCTTCACTGGAAGCAAGAGGCCATTTGTGGATGACATCATAAATTATATGTGGAAGGGAACTTAACAGGAAGTCTAGCACTAAGACCCAGGCAAGAGGCAGAGTTTATAAAAAAGGGACGGGAAGCTCACCTGGGCCTTTCTTCTTATACTGAGACACACCCAAGGCTGCATTAGTACCCTTATGGGCCCCTGGGTGCTGAAGCTCATGTCCACCAAAGAACTTTTAATTTATCCTGATTGGATAACACTGTTGTCAGTGTAACTCCATATTGTATAATAATTATCAACATCAAGAGAATGGGTCAAACCTTGTGTCATATTTCTGTAGAGTCTGACAAAAAAAAACAAAAAAAACAAAACAAAACAAACAAACAAAAAAATCACACACCAGAGAGCCCCTGGCCACGTGCCCAGATTGCCCACATGGTAGATCCAGCCATGGACACACCTGAGACAGCAGCTGAGGCCAGACTTAGTTTGGTGTTTGGTTTGGTGGATTCCCTTTTTTTTTTAAAAGCATGATTTTAACAATGATTAAAATGACTAAACATGTATTTTAGCTCATAGTATTAAATTAAATATTGTTAAATAATTGTTATTTGTGAGATTCGTTGGTGGTTTGGTGAAGGACTAAAACTTAGAGTGACTGCCAAGAATTAAGGCATGTTCGAGCATAACAGAGATGTTGTTAAACAGGTTTGAGTCCCCTCCATACAATATTAAAATGGTTCTTTATTAATATAGATTCTAGTCACCTGCATGTCTCCAGCTGGGGAAGGGGATTGTGTTCCAGTCTCTTTAGTTTTTAAACAAAGACACTGGTAGAGGAGCCAACCACTTTTAAGTTTAAGTGTGTCTTTAATGAATCATTTGAATGGGCCATTTTCTCTTTTAGCCGTCTTGCATGTGTGCTTTATTATGTGGCTTGAGTCACCTTAGCTTTGTGTGAATGGGTAGATGTGAGTGTTGTAGAACAGTTTTGATTTGGTTCAAATTGGTTTGTGTGTAGTGGTGCTTTATTCATTATTTGCCTACATATATTGGGACAGTTTCCTCTTTTTATGCATAACTCCACACTCACCTCCCTGATAGTGCAATCTTGCTGAACACTGATCATTTTCTTTGTTTGTACTTTCATTATTGTATTATGTATTAATTGTGCAATGTAGTCCATCCCTCCCTTATTATGACCTGCTTATAGGCCTTCTGTTGAATCTGCTTTGCTGCCACCTAGTTGAATGGAGACAAGTCTTTTATTCCATGTCAGTTAAATCTATATTTTTTTGTATAGCAGTCTCTTGCTCCAGTTAATTCTGCATCTTGTGTATTGAATATCACCTGTTCATATATATGAATTACTGAAATGTTTTCATAGGTTCTGGCATTAAACTGCATTCTCAATGTTTGCATTGTGCATGCAGCTAAGCATGAAGCAAACCTCCAGCTGCTGTGGAACTAGTGTCAGTAGACCACCACACACAGGAAGTGATGTATTTAGGGTATTAGGATAAAAACGATGAGGCCTGTGTAATAATGGTTCTAGCTATTTTAGGTTGTAGTGGTTGCAGTGTAGCATGGTACTCATAACTGGATAGTGTGCAGCAACATTAAATACATATAATTAAAATGGCTACAGAGCAGCAAATCAACAGAACCAATGCAGGGGTGGATGTTTTATATAATAAAGCATAAGCAGAAGATTTTTTGGAATTTGGACACAATACAAATTACTGGGTTCAAATTGTACCCAGTTTAGGTCGATATAGCACCAACACAACATTGGGTAAACCCTGCAGCAACCTATTATTTTAACCCAGTGTTACACACACCAAGCGTTAGCTAAAAACTGTCACAAATGTATTCTCACTTGTACAAAACAATGTGCATATGACATTAAAAATGTACACGTTATTAAATATTCTATAACAGACTATAGAATATAACAAGCTTTAGTTTGGGTAAATAACACAAAAAAATCCTTTGTCTTGAGTGGTTTTCTGAGTAGTAATAACCCAGTGTTGTGTTGATGCTGTATTGACCCAAACTGGGTCACATTTGAATTTTAACCCAATGATTTGTAGTGTTCAGGAATTAATAGGCTATATAGTTTAGTTCTAACTATAAAGTGGGTAAACATAGCCAGCTACATTGTTATTAAAGGCAAAGACAGCGAGCCCTCACCACCTAGTGACTTCGGCTACACCCGATCCAACTCACAGGACAAAACAACTTCTAACACTCTACAAACACTGGAGATGGTTGTGGATTTCAGAAGGAATGCAGCCTCACCCACCCCCATCACCATGTATGACTCGCCAGTCGACGCTGTGGAGTCCTTCTACTTCCTGGGAACCATCATTACCCAGGACCTCAAGTGGGAGTAGCCTCACCAAGCAGCAGAGGAAGTACTTCCCTCAGCAGTTGAAGAAGTTCAACCTGCCAAAGTGAATGATGGTGCACGTCTACACCACCATCAGTCCATCTTCACCTCCTCCGTTAACCATCTGATCTGCTGAGAAGATGATAGGCTGCAACCTGCCGTCCCTCCAGGATCTGGACGCCTCCAGATCACTGAAGCAAGCGGGAAAGATTATGGCCGACCACTTCCACCCCGGACACAAACTTATTGAAATGCTCCCCTCTGGCAAGAGGCTGAGGTCTATCAGGACTAAAACCTCATGGCATGGTTTCGCCACTGGTTAAGATGCATGTCACAAAACTGTAATGTCCGAGGTTTGGATCCAGCAGCAGCCCCTTGTTGCATGTCCCTGTCTCTCTCTCCCATAATATCCTGTCACCTCTCAACTGTCCCTATCCCAAAAAATGTTTGTATGTTTTTTATAATTCATTTTCAACCACAGGAACAGTTTCTTCCGATCTGCAGCCGGCCTCATCAACAGGGCTCATGACCCCCACTGACATGGGCTCTATCCCACCCATTGACATTACACTTAAAATCTCATAATCTTATATTTGCACACCTGTGATTTGACAGAAAGTGGTGTGCTTCACCATATGGATATATAGCAACTGTTGATATGAACATTGTCATAGACTTAGACCAAATAACATTTATATAATGTATAGTGTCACCCCAGTACTGTTTTTGTAGTGCTGCTAGCAGCAGACTTGGGGACGGCAATGTCAGCATTGGCTGCTGTCAAGTTTACAGTGGAACAGTGTAAGCAGTGGTGGAAGTACCATAAATGTTCCCTCAAGTGACACTGAAACTAGAGATGGGTGACTGAGCTTGATTTGCAGCTACATTAAAGATATGACTCAAACTTGTAAAGACTTATGAACAGTCTATCAAAGATTGGCACTGGAGTTGGCAGACGCTGTGAACATTCAACCAAAGGAAATTTTCAGTTGTCCAAAATGAACTATCCAAGACCTTTCTGACTACATAAATGCGTTGAGTATAATCTGAGGTTAACTCTTGCGCTGGGGGCTTTGGTTAAATGTAGTGCAGATTACACAACATCTACCATGATGCTGCTCCTACAATATTTTTTGAGAACAAAGTGAGCATCTGGAATCTGGACTTGTGCCTGTCACTATTCAAGACTCAAGATTCAAGACTTGTGCCTGTCACTATGGGTCATCTACTTACTGTTCTGAGACACAACACGACTTCATTAGTGTTTGACCCTATTTACACTGTGTATTAATGTGATGTCTATCTGAATGATGACATCCGACCTGTGGGTCCTCACATTTACACCTGGTATTAAACTGTATTCTCATTTCCACTGTGTGATCAGATCACGATACACAAATTAGTTGGGTTGGAGCTTGCGGACGTGACAGCAAACTTAGCACACCCTAGGTCAAGTAAACTGAGTTCATTCTATTCTAAATCATCTCTTTTTGTTATGAATGTGGTTTGCAATTGCACCTGCTGAGATGCAATCACCATGCATTCTGAGTGCATTTACACTCGTATTAACAAGTATATTTCTTGTCATCCAGATAACATCTCCAGATACAGATCATGTTAACACCAGGTGTAAATGAGGTACAAATGTTTCATTGTATCATTGTCAAAAAGATGTGCTTGTGGTGCGTAGGAAGTCTTGAAACATGATTCTCAAAGAAGAAAGCGATGGGGATGAAGGTAAAGTGTTGAGATGTGAGAGCTACTATTTCTGGCACCCCTGGTTCCAGAGGTGAAAGCCCTCTTCATCTTTTCCCATTGAAAATGTTACATGACTCACAGTCCGAGCTCTGTTGCAGCTCAGATTGGCACGAAACTGTCCTGGTTGAATGACCAGAAGTGAGTTAGAAAATATGTGGTTATTTGATATAAATTCGAAGGTACTGTAATATATAAAAATGTAACTTATCTCAAGATGTCTAATTTTGGCAAGAAACACCCAAGAATCACAGAATTATTATTTTGATGTTAACAGAATTTAGATGAATTAAGTAACCATGGTGCTGAAATTTACTTCGATTCTGAGATGAGTTGTATAGTTAGTTTTTCTTGAAATTGTGAATAGTAACAATAAAAATAAAAATAAATCCCCTCCAGTATGCTTGTCCAGGAGAAGGGGAGCATTAAGTCACATTATTGGTGTCACTGGAAAAGTGTTTTTTACTGAAACTGTGATCTTAATTTTAAGAAACACATATAGCACTGCTGTGAGAGTTATGTGGTCTCTGTATTATGGTTAATATGGTAACACCATTCATTTGACAGTGATGATAAATGCTGATGTTGAAACATGATCCAGTCTTTGAATTTTTTATGGCAATAAACAGGTTGATGATGTGCATTCAGTCATATACTTTTATGGACTGTGCAATGTAATGAAGCTCAGTATGAGGATGTGAAGAATCCAAATTGAAGTGACATTTAACAGAGCACCTCAATAAATTGCCCCGCTCTCGAGACGGGAGGAAATTGTGTGGGAGCCCCTGAAAATTTTCTCACAGTGTCAAAGCAGGGGGTGGTCGGGCAAGTCTGTGGACAGTGGCTGGACAGAGATTTACAGTAGCTGCCTCCACTTACCTGCTGACGTGTGTTATTATGAGGTGATTTATCGGGCTCAGACCTGCACAGGTTGATGGCTTTAGCAGTGCAACCCTGCTCTGTCATATTACGCCGGGCCAAGACATCAGAGAAGACACACACACACACGGAATTCTACGTTTGCAGAGAGGAGGCTGAGTAAAGTGGAAGAAACAGATATCTAGGCTGGTAGTGTCATTCTGACGCTATGTGCAGAAGATTTAAATGACTGGATATCAGCACTGATTTGTTATACGACTGGAAGCTTTACTTATTTACTTACTTCTCCATGAATTTAATACACAACAGTAAAACAGAATAGAATAGAAAGCTTTATTGTCATTATATATTTGTGCTTTAAAAACAAATTTTAAAAAACAAAAACATGACAACCAGATAAAAAATGACGCACACGCAACTAAAAAAGATGACATAGGATAAAAAGATGAGATGCAGCTATAATAGCACAATTTGGAGGGTAGAATATGTTTATTAAACAGTAGTTTTTGTATTTTTAAGATAACTAAACATAACATAACTAGTGTTTCAGTTCACTTTGGTGCATAGCTCCTATGAGAGTCAATGTGGCAAGCACTGACAAGTGATCCTTAAATATAAGCTGCAACCTCTGTTATCTGTCCTTCTTCCCACTCATTCTAGTCTTAAATAGGGAAAAAAAACCTGATGGCAACTGGTGGACTGTTGGAGGGACACAGAGCCAGACTGGGATGGAACCATAACATGAGAAAGCTCCAGTAAAAGCTAGTAATAGCACCTTCAGTTCCCAATGTCACGAAAGAACTTCAATGTTCAAATGCTGATAATATGTATACGTTTATCATTTGTAAATCATAAATTCCATTCAAAGAAATAAAAATTCACAGCTGTGTTTACAGTAGTGATTTATGTCAGAGAACAATTCCTATAAACTACAAACTGTCTTCTGGTATCAACATGCTGAGTATGAACCATCCACCGACCCACCAGGAAGGTCCAGATAAGTTTTCCATTTGTACACAAAGAGACTTTTAAATTTGAAACTGAAGTAACATGTGAAATTGGTCTCTATCACATGTTTTTTTTTTTTAATATCAAACGTCACCCACAGTTTTGTACAGATTCACACACTCAGAGTGGACTCAACAATGGCACCCTGATATCAGCCTCCCCAGCTGGTTCACTTTCTTTTAGGCTTTTGGTATTTTAAATGATACACCGGGCTACTTTTAGTGCTCACCTACACATATCACACTCATCAAATTACAGCCTGGATGTCGTCACTCTGTACCAAAAAATACCTGCTCATGTGAGAGGATCAGTACAGGTACAAAGAGTACATCAAATACATCAGAACGACTTCATGAACAGAAGTGTGAGTGAAACAGTCGAGCTACTGCATGTCAACTTTAATGGATGACAGTTTAGTCTTTTATACTGTTTTGATACTTCTACTTTTAACTCTGATCGTGATTGTTTCTTATCAAGTTTAGTCGTGCTATATGCTGTGATGATGTACTATGTCACTGTTTGTTTATTATTATTGTGTTAGTTGTTTTTTTTTACTTTCATTAAAAACCAAATTTCCCCTCGAGGGACAATAAAGCTCTGAACTGAACTGTACGACTCTTACTGAACAATGCTGGAGAATAAGCTGTTACTCAGGAGCGAGGGCAATCTGCCAATCTGCTACTTCATGACAACAACAAGAAGAAACTGACCATGCATCCTTGCACCTCACATGTACTACTATTTACACTGTCTATAGAGGAAACTACAAGCTGTGTCATGTGTAGCTTCACAGAGAAAATCAGGAAACACTTGTCCTGAATCTGGACATTCAACACAAACACAAGTCCACCCCATGGTGTGCTATGTGGACTATGATAGATGGTTCCCAGGCTCTGGGCAATATTATGTTTGAGCTGAGCCCAGACCTAAAGAAGGACTTTAGGCCCACCCACACTGTGGGAGCAATATGCCCACTGTTCTAAACAAGGTACAGGGTTCTATCTTTTGTCACAGAGGTGGAACCATTTTAACAAAAACTGTTTATTTCAGGGTTTTTTTTAATTAAAAACTAAACTGCTACCTCTGAACACCATGTTCCTACAAACATTTGCTTGTGTTCAATTTCATAGCGGAAAAATTAAAAAATAATAAGCAAACTAATTGAAACTAATGTTCAATACACTTAACATTCCACTATGAAGGAGGTCACTAACTAACTAAGTCATTTCCCCCTGAAGCAAAGTCATTCCAATCAACTTCCAATCCTTCCTGTTGAAGCACAATAATGTTTCTATTTCAAGACACCAAAAGACGCGACCACATCTGGAGTTTTTGCCTATAATTCCAATTTGTCATATATACGTAGTAATGAACTCCCCGGTATGGTAAGAGAGAGAGAGAGAGAGAGAAAGAGAGAGAGAGAGAGAGACAGACAGACAGAATGGAGAACTCACAAAGTTCATCTGTTTGTCTTTACATAACATGTCGAGGAGCTTGAGGTCATGATTTACTGTATCTCAGTCTCAGTATCTGTTTTGGGTATCAGATTCAGGGCACAGAGGCATGACGTTCTCATGGTTTTATTGCACAGGGACAATGTTAAACGGTTCTGTGTCAGACATGTTTTTACCATCAATATTACTTTTAGCATACTTGTTTTATATTTGTCCATAATTATGAAGAAAATATTTATTGTGTTCAGTTTGGAAAATATAGGTACAGTAAGTTCAAAGTTAAATTGAGTTCAAACTGAATTCATAACTATATGGTAAAGTAAAATAAACCCTTTCTACAGATATGCATTGTTCAGTTATTTAAATGTACATAAAGTCAAGCAAATCTGTTACTTTAAAAGTGTACCTAACTATTAACTTTTACACCCCGGCTGCATTCTGATGGACAGGATCTGGGTCCTGGGTTTGGAAAGACCAGATGAGTAAGAAGTCTATAGGCTGTATTTCGTTTCCTTTAAAAGCCTGAAGCTGAACTATGCACCTTCAGAGACTGCAATCAGTGTTCATTACACTTCCACACTTAGCTATTGTTTTACTTTCATCAAGTGGGACCACCAGTCTCTAAGAGCCTGTTTAAACAAATGTGTAAATGTTGCATAAGCACAAAAAAAGCATGCATGTATCATTTCCCCACACCAAAACTGGTCTTTTATAAAAGAAGAATGAGCACACCATTATACTGTAGACCATCATATGCAAGTTTTTCAAAAGTGATATGATAAGGAGGAGATGAAAAATGTGAGGCGTGTAATCTTAATTGCACAATCGGTGAAATCGACAACCTAAACAAAGTTTTACAATAAGATAACCTGTACAGCAGTCTGTCTGTGGCCCCAGGTGTGTAGTCATATGCATGTTCAATAGTGGCTCTGTCAGCTACCAAAAGTCTGAAGTGCTTTTGAGTTGGTGGTTCTGTGCAGCAGGTCCACCCAATCTCTGCAGAGGACTAATAAAGCTCTCTGATAGTGGACTTTACATCCATGTCTATCTCCCTGACCTCCCTTTAGGTCCTTCTTGTCCTGTGGGTTGGGTGACAGACAGTTCTAGGAAGAGTCCTGGTGGTTCCAGATTTCACAGTGATGAAGCCCAGTGTGCTTCTGAATCCAAAATCTATACAGCCACACAATTTATATTTATAATTTATTATAATACTTATGTAAATGAGTTAAGTTAATTTTTATGAGTGACGAATTATTTGCCAAATGGATCATAAGGTTATTATTCAATTCATGTGTTCAAGGAAGCCTTTATGGTGAACCATCAATGCACTACACCAGGTAAATGGGATTCATGGTAAATGGTAAATGGACTGTACTTATATAACACTTTTCTAGTATTTTTGACCACTCAAAGCTCTTTTACACTACATGTCACATTCACACACATTCATATACTGATGACATGGGTTACCACACAGGGTGCCAACCTGCTCATCAGGAGGGAGCTTTTCCTACTTTGACATGTCAAGATGTCTGCTGTGAGAAAAACAGAGAAAAAACACATATATCACTAGTTAAAATGAAGCAAATAGTTGTTTATGTGGTGACATATGTTATGAAGGTTATACTTGCTAATGCTCCAGTTATTAATGTTTATTGTTTTTTCACTGTGGGACTACATAAGACTGTAATGTGAACTTGTTTATGGTTTATAAACTGAAAATGTTTCAGACTACAGTTGAAACATTGCTACTTTATGCTTTTAGCATAAAATGCAATGATTTTATAAGAATTCCATCAAATGTGTATGATGATAAAGGTAACATATTGCTTGTATTCCCAGTCCTGGAGGCTAACACACACAACATCTGGCCAAACATCCATGTTTCTGTCTCAGACTGTCTGTGAAGTGATTAAAGGAAATCTGCTAAACCACTTGTGATACACAGCCCCCCTTTTACCTACAAGCCTCTTTACCCCCAAACCACTGCCCAAGTAATGAAGTTTCATTATTCAGGACTGTTAAAAAAAAGTACCTAAATTGTTTAAATCTATTAGTCAAAAACCACATAAATGCCTCCCAGCATAAAACTGACAGCGGGAGAATAAATCTCAGAAGGGTTTGGGCACTGGGGGGGTTTTTTGGTCCTGATGTTGTCAGAGGGAGAGCATAGTTAAATTGCCCATATTTCCTTTTGAGTTTGTTTTTACTTTGGGGGAAAGTTAATAGCAACATTTT
Source organism: Scomber scombrus (assembly GCF_963691925.1). NCBI lineage: Eukaryota > Metazoa > Chordata > Actinopteri > Scombriformes > Scombridae > Scomber > Scomber scombrus. Next base: position 1,877,671 of record NC_084981.1, read on the forward strand.
TTTTTTGCATCATCAGAGTAATATTACAAAAAACAGATGGGTGTCTGTCGTAAAAGTGTTGTAAAATCTACTTAGGAAGAAGTTGAATTTTGCAGCCATCTGATGACAGTTTTAACTCAAATTCAATGGAAAGTATTTTATCCACAGATGGATGCATTAAACTATGGTTTGATTGGAAGCTCATACAGAACCAGGAACTGGAGCGAGTCCAGAATGTGTAGTTGTGCTTTGTTGTCCCTAACAAAGCAACACTCATTAAATACAAATAAAAAACTTAAAATATCACTATGAGTATTTGGGGATTCAACATTTGACATATTCAGTGTAAAAGAAATAATGTAAGCACAACCTACAAGTAGAGCATGTACTGAACTACGTAAACATTACATTTTGTCATCTGGCAGTGAATTCCAAAGTGAGGAGCTGACCAGGAAAAAATGCAATAAAAGAGCTACATTACACTGTATGTGTTTACCAATAGCAACATCTGTCAGAATAATAATCCACACACATCTTTCCACTATTTCACTAAGAGAAAGTAGTTGCAATAAAACTGTACTTTTTGACTTTATTTCTGGAAACACACGTTTCTGTTGAGTTTTCCAAATACGTTTTATTAGTGCTTTGAGCAGAACTAACCATGTTCAATTCCCAACAAGTATATTATAATGGTGTTTTGCATGATTAGCACTAATTTCACTTGACCTTCTTTAAAGCATTTTTCATCTGATATAGAACTGGATGTTTATTTCATGCTATGCTGCAGGTGCTCCTATGCAGGAACTGTTCTCATTTTGGTGTATGGTTGTATTTATTTTCATTGACTACAGCCTGTTTGTTTGTTTTCCCATAATTACATCAGGCCATTGCAACTAAATTGATAATGATTCATTCCCATGGGGAGGTAGAGCGGGTCCTCCACTAATTGGATGATCAGTGGTTTGATTCCCGGCTCCTCCAGTCCACAGGTCTATGTGCCCTTGGGCAAGATACTTAACCCCAAATTGCTCCTGATGGCTGCCCCAACGGTGTATGAATGGTTAGTTTCCTCCTGATGAGCAGGTTGGCACCCTGTGTGGTAGCTCCTGTCATCAGTGTATGAATGTGTGTGAATGGGTGAATGTGACGTAATGTAAAAGCACTTTGAGTGTTCATAACGACTAGAAAAGCGCTATATAAGTACAGTCCATTTACTATTTACCATTCCACAGTACCTTCAGTTGCTATTGAAATGTTTAACCCTTACATATTGTTCGTGGTTAAATTTGGCCCATTTTTACATTTGAGAGCTGTAAAAACACCATATACTACACATGTCTTTAGAGGGACTTTTCCTAATGTGACCCACGGTATACAAAAATGAAAATAAAATGTTTTTAATCGCAGCTGATACACATTTTTGTAAATGTACAAATTTTACCTGTTGATGAAAAAAAATATCAAAAATCAGCATCAACCCTCCTGTTGTCCTCGAGTCAAGGAAGGAAGGGAGGAAGAAGGGAGGAAGAAGGAAGGAAAGGAGGAAGAAGGAAGGAAGAAGGGAAGAAGAAGGAAGGAAGGGAGGAAGAAGGAAGGAAAGGAGGGAAGGAAGGGAGGGAGGAAAGGAAAGAAGGAAGGGAGGATGGAAAATAAGGAAGGAAGGTAGGAGGGAGGGAAGAAAGAAGGACGGAGGGAGGGAGAAAGGAAAAGAGGAAGGGAGGAAGGAAGGAAAGAAGGGAGGAAGGAGGGAATGAAGGAAGGGAGGAAGGGAGGGGGGAGGAATGAAAGAAAGAAGGAGGGAGGGAGGAAAGAAGGAAGGGAGGAAGGAGGGAAGGAGGGAGGAAGGAAAGAAGGACAGAGGAAAGAAGGCAGGAAGGAAGGTAGGAGGGAGGGAGAAAGGAAAAGAAATGTGAATTGGTGTAGAGACTAATTATGAGTCAGAATATGAACAGTATGTAACGGTTAAGCAAAATATTCTCTTATATTGTTTTATGTATAACAAATGTTTATATTTCTTAGTAATAACAGACATGCCACATTTTGCTTATCATTAGGAATTATGGTTAATTTTAGTAACAGTTAAGGTCATTTGCAGTCTACACTTAGGTGATTTTATGGTAATAAAAACATAATTTTACTCTCCATGCAGGAACAGGTGTATGTAGGCATCTGGGGTCCTCCACAGATACAAATGATGTTTATAGATATAAGATGTTGTTCCTGTGTTCTTACCCTCAAAGGTCTTTTATCATTGTCATTATGGGACTGACATAAATAGCCATCACTAGACTGGCCATTCATTCCAGATGGAAAAAAAACAAGGTAACCCGCCTTTTTTGCTGGACCCCTTGAGTCCATTAGCAGAGGCCAAACTGGTAATATTTTCCTAACTCATCAACTTACTTTTTCAATGTTTGTACCAATGCCCCACTTTTCCCCATGAAAGTATTCATGAAAACGGAGAGAGATAAGAGTGGGTGAAGCAAGATGCTGAATGCCTAAAGAGGTATTGAAAGAAGTACAGATCTTTTAAGGTTTAAAGTTGCAATATCACTGTAGTCCTGCATTCAAATGTTCACTAAAGCAAATGCACAGAGATATTGTAACGAAGAGCTCTTCGTTACTAGTGACTGATGGCTTTGGCCTTGTAAATATGGCACAACTGGGTCTGTGTATTAATGTCACTTTTAAACAAACTACATAATTAGGCACTTTAATAATGGCACATGGCACTTTCATTGTGATAGTTGCACTTTATTAGCAGTTTGCACGTAGCATATTTGCACATTGACCTTTATTGAATGTGTGAAGCATGTGGGTGAATAGTTTAAACCATTGGGGAAATGATGAGTTGTGATGCATGTTGTCTTCTGACAGGTGCGGTTATACTTAATTATTCATGTGGCCCTTCTAGAGTGTTAGAAGTCGACATGTTATTATATTATAGGCTACATGTTATAATATGATATGCATATTCATAGCTGTTAAAAACAAATCAATAAAATTAAAAGCAGAATTAGATTGGGACGTAGAACAAACATGATTCAGTGTTTTCAATTTACAAGGAATGGCAGATATGCAGGATGTGGCAGTTAACTGATTGGACTTTCTTGTTTGATAAATGAGTGTCTGCTGTATCCTCTGTACTTTACTCCTCACAGAGAGCACTGGAGCAAAAACGGCACATTGTGTGATGACGGCATGTTGTGTTTTGGCTAAATATGAGCCTGGTTGCTGTTTTTTTTGCCAGATAACCCTGCACTGGCACTCCTGCTGCGCCTCCACACTGACTCACATGAATGTATTTGTATTTGTGTGTTTGTGGGCATATGTTTGAGAAGCCACTTTTACAGTTTTTATGTAAGGCTGTACAATAAAGACTGTAAATGGGACATTGTGTCTGTCATTCCTGCTATTAGTGTAAAGATTTACAGATTATGGGTCAGACTTGGCTGTGTGATGATGGTACAGTCATTATATTTAAAGGAGGTCTGGACTAAAACTACATGAGGAATCACAAAGGGGTTTTCACCCAAAAGTACTCTAACTAGTTACTTTTCTCAGAAAGTAATACTGTAATGTAACTAGTTACTTTTTAATGGCAATACCTTTGTAATGTAATTAGTTACTTTTAAAAGTAACGTTCCATAACACTGCTCATAGATAACACTCTGGACACCCCGCTACCTTGGACTGTAGCTAACGCTAGCTTACCAGGAACGCCAACTTTAGCTAAATTGTTCTACCAGGGCAGGTATCATTATCATGTAACTTTAAACTTACACAAATAAATTAAGTTATATTAATAATAATATACCCAAAGTTGGAGAGAGCTGCAGGTGAGCCAACTGTCAATCACAGCTGTCAATCAACGCCCACACAGCAGACATCTAATCTACAAAATGACCAACAGCACACTTATTAGAGGGCCTGAATTGAGACCATAATGACTCATTGACCAAATATGACTTAATATTTCTAAAGACAAGTTGAGGCTCTTTGAACGGAGGTCAGTTGGAGCATCCAGTGGCGAGTGGTGTCATTGCACTTTAAGGGTCTTCTACATTCAAGCCACACTCTCAAGCCATATTCTGAAGGTGGCCTAAAATCAGACTCACCAAGCCCCTAGCATAGCTGTAGAATCTGAATCCTGAACCCAAAGATTGCATGTCATAAACACTTTAAACATTTAGTCATTTTTATTTAAAATCATGTTTCTTACCTATACCTGCTGTTGTATTCTTATATATCAAAACTATGAATCTCAATGAAATGAGAAATCACATCCTGAGACTCATATTTGGAACAAAAACAACAACAGCATTAGAGGTTTTGTACATTTACTGTTTGTGTATCTTGTCACTCATACATTATACAGTATTTGTATAACACTGGTGCCAAGGCATCACATAACCTCCCTGTATCACTTACTGGCATGCAACTGTGGATTAGTATGTACCCGAACTAAAAATGTCCCCAAGTTTACTGAAGAGTTTTTTACTAAAGCAGGTTGAGTCACTTTACTGGATAAGATCTACAAGTGGACAGTTGAGGTCTGCTTTTCTCATCTCTTCATTTGACCAGTTATTCACACCCTCTTCAAGGGCTTGTCTTTAATGTGCAGTATGTCAGACACGTAGAGTCTTCAAAGTGCTTTGGGTGGAGCTTCTACATTCTGTCTGTCGTCATGGCCCATATCTTGCGAGGAGGGGGCCAGTCGATGTCCCTGCCTGCTCCTCTGGGCTTATTTTACAGTCCTCCAGCTAAATGTCTGCTGCTTTTTTTCATTTGGAGCAAAGGCCTGGTTTGTCCTTCTGTGCTTCCCTTACTGACCTCACTGCTACAGTAGCTTTAAAACCAAATGCCACGCTCAACCATTCCATACTACTTTGATAATGATAGGGTTGGACTTGCTTGCGGTATGTAACTGTTGAAAACTGCTGCAAACACTTCCAAAGAGATGTCCTCACCTACACAGTTTACAGTTAAAGGTATATTAAAGTCTATAGAGCAGTCTAAAAATGTTTTTTTTCATTTTTAGAAGAATAAACTTCTGTGAGAGCTGACATATATCTGTATTACCTCATGGTCCTTAGGGACTGTATGAACGTTATTAGGGTGGTAAACTCCCCACAGTTATAAATATTTTCCTTGGACTATAAAATAAGCAACAGCATCCCACCATCATCCTAAAACAGTGTATCAGTGTTAGTACAACTATTTTCACCATTAAAAACTAAAAGACACTAGATGTACGGAACTCAGGATGATCCATTTTAAACGTCTTAACCCTTATATACTGTTCTTATTCTGCACCCTCCCAGTATGTTCTGGCTCAGTTTTGACCCGGTCTAAGAATCCCCTCATAAAAAGTGTCTATACCTCTGTTTGAACCACAGATGTGTTTAGAAAGCATCAATAGTGGATCTGACTGATCAATAAATGTGATTAAACCTTGATTCATGTTTCAGAGAGCAGAGAGAGTGTATTTTTTAGCTTTTACACCACTAAACATCTCCTATCACACAATATCATGTCCTATTTTACCTAAGACATGAAAATATAACATAGCAATAATGATGTAAATGTATTTTATGTAAAGTGAAAATAACAAGAACTTTATGGAAGTGTGGGGTTTATTGTAGAACCATTAGAGCCATCAGTCTTCACTGCTACATCATAAAAAGAAATCCTCATAACTACTATCTTATTAAAACTATCAACTATTCATTTACCTAAAACACATGTCAATGGATACAGATCAAATATGACCCAGAAAGGCATCAATGGACTAAAATGTGTAGCACCTATACAAAAGTATAACATATTTGTGTATTTTGGGTTTTTTACAGCTGTTAAATTTGACCTGAACAGTATGTAAGGGTTAAACATTAACATATTCTCACAACTGAAATATTAACTGTATTATTAAAGTTACCATGTTGGATGAATTATATTTTAATTACTGACATTTTTAAATTTGTCTATGATGTGTTTCTCATCTACTGTACTCAGGTGTTGTAAAAGAGATCTCGACCTCAATGATTGTCTGATGAAATAAAAGTTACATACACTCATTGATATCTAATACAATAGCGCTGCCATAAATTCAGAAGGCAATTGTGGCAGATTTGGTTTTCTAGTGACCTGCTCTAGTGACCCGCTCCTGTCTGCTGACCCATTCAGTGGTTCATCTGTGCCCTAATTACTGAGCAGCGCCGTTCAGCCCTTTAGTACAACACTGGCAGAATTGAGCTTAATGACATAATTATTTCCCAGATTTTGTATCGGTTACCATATTCCCAAGTGTATGTAGAAATGCAGGAAATGGGACTAAATTGCAATTTTGGCTCTGAGGTAGGACCCCCAGACCCCCCGTTTTATTGTTCTTGCTTTTGTTCATTTGCACACAATTCTCAGTTACACAGAGAAGAAATCATGTTTAAATATAAGGCTGTGAATCCTCATGTGTTGCTAATGAAACAAGATTTAAGAGGTACATTTGTATCTTAATTGCACATATTGTGTTTCAAAATAAAGTTGTACCCCAAAACTGAAGGTCCTCAGCTAATGACGTGATGGCAGCCAGTTAAGCTGTTTGTAATTTCTTGTTTATAGGCTGTGTGCTCTGAGAGGTCACCAGAGTCGGAGGATCAAAAGAGCTTCTGAGCATGCAGTGCCCTAACATAACCAGAAGAGGCTTGGTTATTGAGTGAATACTGCATACTAAACATTCTTATTGTAATTTACTAATATTATTTTTATTTTCATGTAGGTAGGTAGGTAGGTAGGTAGGTAGGTAGGTAGGTAGGTAGGTAGGTAAGTAGGTAGGTAGGTAGGTAGGTAGGTAGGTAGGTAGGTAGGTAGGTAGGTAGGTAGGTAGATAGGTAGGTAGGTAGGTAGGTAGGTAGGTAGGTAGGTAGGTAGGTAGGTAGGTAGGTAGTTGGTTGGTAGGTAGGTAGGTAGGTAGGTAGGTAGGTAGGTAGGTAGGTAGGTAAGTAGGTAGGTAGGTAGGTAGGTAGGTAGGTAGGTAGGTAGGTAGGTAGGTAGGTAGGTGGTCGACCTTGATCCTTCACAAGAAATTGCTTTGTTTACAGCAGCTACATCCACACTTAAGAGACATAACATCACATAGAAACCCAACTCTGACTATCCAATGGTGATACTGTCTGGTATGCAGCTCTCCAGCCACATCTCCGAAAAGCACACAAAATGCGACTTAATATACAATTATTTGATCAAGGATTTTGCTTAAAGGTGGAGTGTGGGACTTATGTCTCCCCCTTCTGGCAGTGAGAGTAATTACAAAAACATTGTCGACACATGCTTATATCACAGGCTGCACTGTACCTACTGTTGCAGCTGTAAAACGGTGGATAATTTGTTTTGAGAGTCACACATCCCCCACAGAATGATCAGAATTTGATCTAATAACATTTGGAAAAGTCTAGAAGAGCTGCATGATTAAAATATTTTATCCCCCTAAGTAAGAGGGGTAACCGGAAGTTAGCAGGCCTGGCCAGCAAAAGTCTCCAGTGAGCATGATTTGCCCAGAGAGCATGTGCAGTATGCATTTATCCAGCTAGCACAGGAATCAAACCCGACACCAGAAAATAACTCTGTATACTGTGAAATACAGAGAGATCTATCTGGCAGTGACAGGTGACAGGTTTAAATGGCATTGTGTGAACTTGTTTGGCGAGGGCTTAAGACATTAATTCATATGTGAAGGTTCCACATAGGAGGGTTAATGGGAAGAGTTTAAATAAAACTGAAAAGTGTCATATTTTACTAGAACATACTGAAGTTGGTGCAGTTATGCTGGTGCTCTCCATTTTAGTAGCCCAATGTAAGCAAGGCTTCTCTGTCCAGAGCCACATTAAGAATTCATCTTGGGGTCTCCACGACTGAAGTCCTGATGAAGATGAGCCTATAGGGGCTTTTTGTTGAGGACTTCGATCCCACTCCTGCAGCAGACCGCTGGCTGACCTCTAAGCGTGCCAGACAGTCAACATACGAAAGCAGCTGGACAACTGATATCCTTTGCGTCTAGTAGCCATGGGCCAATGTGTGATTTTGGCGGTATGTGCTATTAGACAGATGTGCATCCATTAGTAAACGCACGACACATGCGTTAACACACACCCACACACACAGTGGGAAAAAAACCCTGCATTACAGAATCAATATGTCTGTTAAATTGCACTGTCAGTGTTTTAAAAACGGTTTCATAAAGTTATTTCAGTGCTTCAATGGTTAAAAACTTTCAAATGTTTGAATGTTGTGGCAATAATTGATTTTAAAAAAGCTGAGTTTAACATTTGTGTGTTTTAAAAAGCTGATTTGATGTGTTAGTATTTGTTTATTGTTGAATCAGTATTGAGCCTCATCCAATAAAGTATTCCAACACGTGTGTGTGTGTGTGTGTGTGTGTGTGTGTGTGTGTGTGTGTGTGTGTGTGTGTGTGTGTGTGTGTGTGTGTGTGTGTGTGTGTGTGTGTGTGTGTGTAGAAGAATCTTAATAAGTTTGGAATGAAGTCTGTAATTACAGTTTCGTAACAGGTAATGCAAAGCCAACTGTCTTCATTTCTATAGCAATGGCCAAACGGAGGTGGAAAAAAACTGTATTCCTCAGAGGAAAGAAGAAATAATTCAAACTGATGGCCATAACATTAATCACATTGTTGAATTATTAAGGAGACTCTTGTGTTTTTGTGTTGAGAAATGTTGAGGATATCATTAAAATAATATCTTAACATGGGAATGGACAATAAGGAAATCCTCCGTTCTCCGACGGGACCGATACTGAAATGGTCTGTCTGCTGTGGTCTGGTTAGCATTGGAGTTAATAGAAGGTTGGCGTAGTTGCTAATATTGTCATGAATTGTACACTAAATATAGTGAAATATCTTTAAGTCTTAAGTCTAGGCCTGTAAGGAGGATAATAAGTAAGACAATACTACTTTGTGGAAATTCAATCAATCAATCTTTATTTATATAGCACCAAATCACTATAGAAATTGGTAGAATAAATGTATTAAAAGTACATTTAAAAAAACTTTTCACGTTTTCTTTATATTGGTTAAATGGGGAAAAAAAAAACCTCAAAAAATAAAACAACCAACTTAACCCTTACATACTGTTCATATTCTGACTCATAATTAGTCTCTACATTAATTCACATTCATTAATTCCCCATCAGTCATTGATAAATGTTTAATTAATCCTTAATGAAGCTGTTAGATAGTCTTATCCTATGGGAAAAAATTAAATTGATAATCAAATATTATGGTCTAGGAGAACATGGTGATTTTTTCTTTAAATAAACACAGGGCAAATTTGGATATACAAAATGTGATTTTGTGCATTTTGTTTTGTACATTCAGGGTCACATTAGGAAATGTCCACCTAAAAAAGAAATGTGTATAGGTGGTTTTTTTTGTTTTTTTTACAGCTGTCAAATGTAAAAATGGGTGAAATTTGACCTTGAAGTGTATACAAATTATATACATAAAAAATTAAATTGTCCACTCCTCAGTTTCTGTTAATACCCAGGTAGTGTTACAATTAAGTTCAAAACATTTCCTTTAGTCCATGTTAATTTCGTCTTCCTATGCAAGTTTATCGTCTAATTCAGTCAAGTCAATACGTTGTTTTTTTTTGGGGGGGGGGCTTCTAGTCAACTTTATAGTATTAGTAGGGGGCCCATATATCTTTTGCTTAAGCATCCATAGAGAATCTCCTCGACCCCCTCCACACTCAGCAGCAGTGACTGTCGTTGTGCCTCTCACTTGCTGGACATCCTCAGTCATGCTTGCTCAGAAATCAATTATACAAAAAAAAACCCTGCATATTGTACAATTCAAATTACTATAATAATAATACATTTTTTTATATAGCATCTTTTAAAAACAGAGTGCTTTGACAGACAAAGCAGAGGCAGTACATACAACAAAGAAAGCAGTGATACCACCAACAACAAGGCAAAAGTAGAGTGTGATAGAGGAGACTGAGATTCCCCACAGGTGCACTACGTATGGGAGGAACGTGTTGTCTGTTGTGGGGGGGGGGGGGGGGGGGGGGGGGGGGCATCTGGAATAGTCTTCCCTCCACAATAAGGGAATGCCCCACATACTCTTCTTTTAAAGGAAAACTAAAACAATTGGCTTAATTCTAATCAAAAGTGTGACCACTAACTAGACCTGAGACTAACATGACTGAACATTACTTCTTATTACATTGTTATATCATGTCTGGATCTGGTATCCTTTTGATTGTGTATTGTATTGTGCTGTGTGTGTTGTCTCTTCTATTTGTATTTTATCTATTTATTTGCATTCTTTTTTTTTTATTTACTAGGGACTACGGATGCAAATTAGCATCTTTGCTATAATCCGGCATGTTTACAGAGATGTTTAAATATCATCAATGTGCATTGTCCATATCCAAAAAAAAAGTATTTATTATTATTCTTACTATTATAAAGGCATTCTGACTTTATGTAGAAAATGAGTTAAAATGAGTTAAAAGAAGTTACCTATTCTGTGAGTCTTATTTCCTCAGGCAGGTCATTCCAAAGCCGAGGGGCCCTAATGGCAAAGTCGCCTTTAGAGTTCAGCCTCAACTTTGGAACAGCCACCTGAGGATCTAAGGCTGCAGACTGGCTCATACGGTGTTTGAAGCAATAAAACTTCATGTTAAAAAAGAAAGTTCCCCCTGTTCTGCCCACTGAATCTCTCATTGTGCTACAATCAGGATAGCTAGCCAGCAGCTGATACACTTGTTATTCTGCAGAGATAAATGCAGTGGCAGTTCTAGCATGGGCGAACCCTGCTAGTTAACAAATTAGAACGAGTGCGCCAACTCAAACAAGATGTGACGTGCAAATAAGCGACAGAAAAAGATGTGACGTGAAAATAAGCTGCCCCGTGCTGACCCTGGCAGCTGCCCATGTCCAGGGGCGGAGTCAGCGTGGTGGCTGGGAGTGGCACCTGCCCCCCCTGGAATCTGATTGGCCACCCCAGGTGCCCCCCCACCACTGTTCAATGTACTTGGTTGATATTCATTTTATACTAGTAGAATTGTTTTCTTATCCAAAATGAACATTTTACTGTGATTTGATATTTGCTGCCTCACTGTCATTACTCAAGGTACACTGAATTAAATTTTAATTTAAGTTATTGTCTTATTTTATAATTATATTGTGATGTATTAGTTATCGCAGGGATTTCTGATTTTCTTCTGTGCACTTGAACGCGACATCTGAGGGGACGCCTGTGTATGCTACAGTCTCTGGATTCATAGCAAGTAGATCTGAGCTAAGCTCTGCTAAAATACTTTCCCTTTTAAACGTAAAATGTGTTTTATTTGCCATATAGTATGTGGAAATAAACTCCTAACAACACTAACTAATGTTCTGTGATGATGTCGGCTGGTTGAAATGTTTGTGGAGCAAGTTGCCATACAGGTTACAGCGTAGCTTTGTTAGCTAATTCACCGTTAGCTCGTGGCTAATACTGGAGGTGTGGCTGTCTGACTGGCGGGAAGCCTCTTGTGTTTTTCTTCATTTTGTTTAACTGTATACAGTAAATGTAATGTGTGCTAACCAAATGCAACAACTGTGTCAAGATAGTGGTTTGATGAACTGAAACATATGAATTATATCTTCAGGGCAATTGGCAGTAGACACCTACTAGGGGAATAATATAGTACCTACAGGAGGACTGATATATTTGTCCAGTCACCCTATACTAAGAGAGAAAACTGTACTGTTAATGTCTGTTGGCAGCCATTTTTCTTTAATATCCAGGGATACAGAAAATGTTTATACTGGGTCATAAAAGTATTTGGTTTAAAATGTCTATGTACTTTCCAGACACTGCACCTGGTGACCAGTCAGATCATGAAGATGTGGACCAACAGGAGTCGGCCCAAAGGTGTAGTAGCAGTGACAAAGAAGAGGCTCCACACTGTGCCAACAGCAGGGTATTTAACCTCGTCATTCTTTTAAGATTAACAAGGAAAGCCTCAGCAAACATTAATGACAATCCAGTTGGATTAAAATAGGAGACGTTCTAGACACTGATGTAAGACAAGATTGAGGGTTTGTACAATGTCTGTACAAAACTGTTTAATCTTTTAGTGTAATATAAATATGTATTTACATCACCCATTCAGGACTTAAGATACACTGTAAGCACTAATATCAGGCAGGATTGAAGATTGTTACTATATTTTTTTCCACAACTTTTGAACACTATGTCATACTGTGAAATTACTGTGACATGGAAATAAACAGTTTTAGCATTGACACTCTATCATGTATTATTATTTAGAGTCTAGATCTGTATTTTTTTTAACCTTTTTTTATTTTTATTTTTTACCTTTTTCATGTTCTTTATATGTGCCACCCTTCCTGAGACTGTGCCCCAGCCTGGAAATTCCAATTCTTAGAATGCAAATCTGCTATGACAACATTTTAGACTGTGGCAATACATAGTTTAGCTTTTTTTCATCTTCAGCTCCTAACTTAACTCTTCGCTAATGTCAAAATGCTCTCCAAGAAACGTTTGTTGTTAAAATACGAATGCATAGGAAAATGTCCAACTCTTTTTTTAAATCAGCAACATCATTGAGACTGGAGCCCACCATGGCTCTAATAGTTCAGATAGCCTGTCTCTGAGTTTAACCCTGGCTCTGCATCTCCGCTGACAAGAAGCCCTTTCTTGGCTTTTGACTTTCATCTGGATTTTAAAGAGGAGTGCCACAACACAGATCACATTTCATTTCAAAAAGAAAAAAAAAAAGCTTTCAAGGGTGCACATCCCTTGAAACGTTAGCAAGACATAATTACAGTGCTGGGGGATGGCAGACGGGTTGGAGATCTGCAGTGGGTCACTTTTGTGGTTGAGATGTTTTGGGCTATTGGGAGGCAAGGAAGGCAACAGGAAAAAAGACAGCCAACAGGAAAGAGAGAAAATGAGGATATAACAAGGTATTTTCTCTGTTCCGGGTCAGCTTGTTTTTTGCATTTTGACATTTCATGCTTTCCTTGCTCCTCCTGAGCGACATAATATGATTTATTGCAAAGGTTGTTTAGGGTGTCGGATGCTGATGGCGGAAGCTGCTACTGAGGTCGGTTGAGCAGGATGACAAAAATCTGAGGTGAGTGCAAAAAAATACAATTCTTTTCTCCAGTTCCCTTGAAAACAGTGGCTCAAATTAGTCATCTGCAAGCATTCATCCACAACCCCTTTAACATCTGTGACCACTGAGCTGTTTTCTTAGTTGCACGCAGGATTTCCAAAGCCCATGTGTCTGGTGGAGTAATTTCAGAGCAAGGAGGAACACACAAATTGAGGCAAATAAAGTTAAATGAGATCCAGATTGACAGGTCAAAGTGGCAATTACAAGACTACAGTTAAACCCATTAGGAGGCATTAGGTATGACGACAAGTCTTTCTTTTGAATAGTTAAGTTCACAACTCAAGGTACAAGATTTATTAGAACTATTGTTCAAGATGCTCAGTCTTCAAATCTGATCTGATGAGAGAAATGAGTCACTTTCATATTTCCATGAAGTCCTCCAAATGATCTGACCCCTATCAGGATAACATAATTTGCCTGTGCCTTCCAAAACGATTAAATACCACTGCTGAAAAATATGGTTGACTTGCAGTTGGAAACAGGAAGTGGACAGTGATCTCTTGCGTTAAAGCCTGATGCTTTGTCTTAATTGCTCTATTAAAAATGTCCCCTGATGGAGCACCTTGGTAGGGTTAGGGTTGGGGAATTAAGGCGCATGCTGTATAAAGGCAGTGTCCCTGGTTTGATTCTGGCAAAAGGCTTTGGCTTCTGCTGCAGGTCATTCCCTTCCTTCTCTCCCTGTTTCCTGTCAGCCTCTATGCCACCCACTGTCAAATAAATAATAATAATAATAATAATAACTTCGATTTATATAGCGCCTTTCAAGATACCCAAGGTCGCTTTACAAGAGTGGGAGTAGGGGGGTAGGGGCAGGGTGGGGGTTTAGGGAGGGTAGGCAAGAGAGAAGAGGTGTGTTTTGAGGTGCTTTTGGAACTGTGACAGAGAAGTAGTGGAACGGATAGGAGGGGGCAGGGTGTTCCAAAGGGTAGGGGCAATTGCACAGAAAGCCCTGTCACCAAAGGTCTTGAGTCTGGTGCGGGGAGTGGAGAGTAAGTCCTTGCTGGTGGAGCGCAGGGACCGTGACTGGGTGTACGGGTGGAGGAGGTCAGTGATGTACTTTGGTGCCAGTGAGTGAAGTGATTTGTAGGTGAGGAGGAGGATTTTGTAGCTGATGCGTTGTTTGATTGGCAGCCAGTGGAGTTTCTTGAGGATGGGGGTGATGTGCTGCCAGGGCTTGGTGTGGGTTAACACCCTGGCAGCTGAGTTCTGGACATACTGCAATCTGTCTAGGGCTTTGTTGGGCAGCCCAGACAGGACACCATTGCAGTAGTCCAGACGGGAGGTGACAAATGCATGAATGAGTGTTTCGGTGACTGAGTCGGTGAGTGACGGCCGGAGTCTTGAAATGTTAAGGAGGTGAAAGAAGGCAGAATTGGAGATGCTCTGGATGTGGAAACTGAATGAGAGTGTGGGGTCCAGGATGACGCCCAGGTTCCGCACTTTGGGAGATGGGGAGGTGGGACAGCCGTCGATGACCAGGGTGAGGTCTCCAACCTTCCTGAGCAGTGGTGCTGGGGCCACCACCATGAGCTCTGTCTTGTTGGTGTTGAGTTTCAGAAGGTTGTTGGTCATCCAGGATTTGATATCGTGCAGACAGTTGTTGAGTTGTATTGGTGGGAATTGTGAGGAGGGCTTGGTGCTGACGTACAGTTGGGTGTCGTCTGCGTAACAGTGGAAACTGAGTCCATGGTTGCAGATGATCTGACCGAGGGGGAGCAAGTAGATGGTAAAGAGGAGGGGGCCAAGGACAGATCCCTGGGGGACACCATGGTTAACTGTTGCAGTGGTGGAGTAGGAGCCTTGCAGAGTGATGTATTGTTTACGGTTGGAGAGGTAAGACTGGAACCAGGAGAGAGCAAAATAAAGGCAAAAAAGCCCAAAAATAAATATTTTTAAAAAAATGAAATCCCCTGATATCTTCTTATACCTAGAATGGCCACTAGAGGGCTTTTTCAGTTGAACGTGCTGTTGTTCTCTTGGGTAGACTGTCTCCATATTTCATAATAATTTGAGCGTGCCAGACAATCAGTAATATTTTCTTTACAGCCAATGCAAATATTTCAAAAAATTCGTAATTTTTGTACCTACCTTTCTATTCCTTTGCATGTGTGACAAGAGCGGGTAGAGTTTTTAATAATGTTAACTACGCCACCTCAGGGAATTTCACAACAAGGACAGGAAACCACTTTGGGATCCAAAAAAAGAAAGGTAGCGCAGGCTCCAAAAACTCACGTATATATGATTTCAACAATAAAAACACTTATTTAATTCAACAATTAAAAAAAAAAAAAATGGTAGTCAGTATAAACGCTACTTAAAATGCAAATACACACCCCACAAACACACACACACAGCTGACCAAATGAAATGCACAACAACCAGGAAAAACTACAACTACTAACACAGAAAAAGAAAGGAAAAAGCAATAATAACAACCATAATAGGATAATTACACAAAATAATAAAATGCAGGATGTACTAAAAATAAACTCTTAACTACCAACAACCTGAAAGGGAACCTAATGTGACTAAACCATAAATAAGAACCACACAAGGTGATCCACCAATTGAGATCAACTGATAGAAAAAATGCACTAGTATTCTTAAAGAGAAGCCAGTAGCATTACTAATGTCTTAATGGAACGCTTCAGCTCACTGTGCTTAGTTGATCAAAATAACTATTATTTAGAAATTTGTTTAGATTTGTTTCTGTTCCAATAATCTATAATATAAAAAGATGTTTTCTTAAGTCTGTAAAATATGATGAGGAATCCTTATTTTTAGGAGGTGTAGAGAACTTTGTTTCTCCTTCAAATGTGATTTCAATAGAAGTGATGGAGGACAAAATCCACAGTGTGTCCACACAGTCATTTAAAAGATGTGAAGCTTCTATTCAGCTTCAACAGCCTGAGTTAGTCATATCAAGTGATATCTGACACATTTACAGTCTTTTTAGCATCAAATTCCCTCTTAGTGTTTCCTGTTGAGCTGTGGTGGAAGTATAGTAACAAAAAGAGGGACTCTGCCACTAAAAACACTGTAACATTGAAATATAGAAGATTTGACTCATTTGGACAGCTGAAGCTTCATTAGGATTCAGATAAACTACATTTATGTATGAATGAGGACTGTTGATTTTGTTCCCCATAATTTACATCGTAAGTGCATTATGAAGGAATCTGCTAATAGCCAGGATGAACAGGAGGAATGATTATGGAAAAAAGAAAAAAGCTGTTTCAATGTTCATTTTGGCTTCATACTGTCATTTCAGACAAACTTGAAAAATTGTGAACTTTGTTATAGATCTAAACTAAGCTTCTGTGAATTTAAATTAAAACTGTCATAATCAATCTACAAACACATTCTGCTCATTGGTATATCAGATGTATCATCTTAAAAAAAGACTGTACATGCTGGCTTTCATCTATATTGACTGAGGCAACTTCCTTTTTAGACCAGCATATTCAGGTTCACGTTTCAGATTTCAAGTGGTTTTAAATATGGTGATATATATTTATAAAAATGTACTTGGAGTATCACCAAAAGCTCCAGCCAGAAAGAGCGACAGGACACTGCTGTGTCATGTGGTATTACAAGAGGACACATTGTCGGAAAAGATTTATCATCTGCACAGATTATACTGTCTTATTCTCTTCTTTAAGGAAAGACCCACCAGAAAGCTCCACATATAGGTCATGTGACCTCTATCAGATGACACAAGTCTTAAGTAAGTAATTAATGTGTGCTAATTGTTCATTTACTGATTGCAAAGCTCTGTGTGGTGTGTGTTTGCTGTTTCAAATCATACAGAATTTCTTTTTCCTTTTCTTTTTACATTTATGTATGTTTTGGGACCTTTTGGGATACGACATAAACACTGTTGCAGAAGTTTATGGAAAAATGTCAGCTTTTCCACATCCCACTGCTGAAATTTAAAAAAAAAGAAAAAAAAAAAAAAGAACGAATACAACATGTTTCCTTTGAGTTATCCATGGATTATATATGGGCTGTTATCCAGTGGGTTAAACAATCAAACTGGGATGATGAGAGCTGTGGCACTTTGCTAAAACAACACAGTTGTTGACCTGAAATCGTGTCAAAAGCTCTGCAGAGCTAATGACAACTGAAGAATTGATGATAATTCTCTGTGGGTTTGTCACTGCGAGTTACTTTATCATCACACATATTCATTTGTTCTATTGATTTTAGAAAATATTGATAATCACATGTTTAACTTTATTACATAGTGGTGGAATGGTTCTTTATATCACCAGCATATACTGTTTACTCTCTGCTTTGCTTTGCTTTTTGTCTCATCGAAATCATTAAAGTTTTATCTGATCTTGTCAGTTGCTGCTCCTCAGTAAAGTTGTGACTCTGATCTGGTCAACCTTGTCACAGAGCAGAGGAAGTGAGTGCAGACTTCAGGGGACTGTCGATAGAACAGCGCTCTCTTGACCCCGAGGTTGCAAAGGTGACATTCCAGCCCAGGTTAGCACAAGGGTTCTTCAGTTTGGGAAGGAAGTGCTGATGGAGGACGGGACAGGTGTCTTTATCACCAGCACACAGCTGTATCCATAAATCAAAAACTACTAAGGCCCCATAGCAACCAGAAGTACCGCAGTGAGGTGGCAAGACTGTTTTTAGAGCAGCACCAAAGGTTGAACGTTTCTAAGGCCGGGGCTTAGGCATACGGATGGCAGCATATGATGTGTCATGCCACGTTCTGCAAAACCGCAATACCTACTGGCACTTGATCACAGCCATGGAGAGAGGGGAACATGATCAGGCTGAGGACAGGGGGCTTAGAGGGAACCAGGCGGAAACACACTTCAAGGCAGCCCTTTTTGTGTTTTGATCTGTACTTGTGCCAAGCATTTTGTTAATATCCAGGACTATGTGGGTGCTGTGTTGTGGTTGAACTATTGTTGGGATACAGTGGTATGTTATCAGATTCTCTGACAAAACATTACTGTTGTGAATGCACTGACCTCACTAAAGCAAGTCTGTAGCTGCAAGTACGTAAAAGTGTCAATGTTTATGGAAGAAATGTCAGGTTTTCCACAGACATCTATTTTCTGGAGACAGAATGATCCAACTGGACCTGCTGTAGTACTCTGGGCTCTTTCTTTATGCTTCAGAGCCCAGAGAGGAGAGACGTGACACAGCTGATCCTGGATTGGCTGAGTGGAGGGGCTGTGTGTTCCCTTCCTTCCCTCCTGGTCAAGGACTAGAGTCCAGTCTCAGCTGAGGGGTGGACGGTGTGTTTGCATCAGGCTGCTGCTCGACTTTAACTTTTTTTTTTTTTTACGTTTAACTTCCCTCACCAGCTCACGATAACTTGATTATGGCCTACGTAAACATAATATTAACCAATATATTAAAGGTATTACACTATATGTTGGTACAGGGTCAATCTCCAAGATAGAGCCACAGGATTGGGTAAAAATAACTATGAGGCATTGCACTGCATTTAAAATTTGACTTATGTAAAAGAACATACTGTACACCAGTCAAAGGTCATATATTCTTATTCAAGGGAATAGGAAGATGTCTTGAAATGAAACTTTGACTGTTACTGTGCATATTAACATCTGAATACACTCAAAATAGTAGAAGTAAAAGTAGTCATTATGCAGAACGTCCCATTTCAGAATCACACATATATACTGTATATACTGTAGTAACAAAGATGCATTACCATGTAAGCTTGGAGTAAAGTATACGTACCTCTGAATTGTAATTAATCAATCTATTTATTCATCTTTATTTATATAGCCCCAAATCACACAAAGCACTTCTCACATAGAGCAGGTGTAGACCGTACTCTTTAATGTAATTTAAAGAGACCCAACATTCCCACATGAGCAGCACTTGGTGACAACAGCAAGGAAAAACTCCCTTTTATATGAAGAAACCGCAAGCAGAACCGGGTTTGTGCATTGTCTTGAACAAGCCTCATAAATAATAAAAACTTGTAATCGTAACATCCACATTGCTCCTGCTTACTATACTCTAGCTCTTACTATACTTCAGTATAGTACTTCAGTAAATGAAATGTACTATGTTATTTTCCACTTCTGACTATAGACAAGACTGTTGATATTGGGCAGCAAAAAAACCCAGAGTAGGGGCGCGCTTGAGCATGACTAGTGAGTAGACGTGTCTTCCACAGCTCCCGCAGAAATCTATCAAATGTATAAATTATGGACCTCGTAACTGTTCAAACTTCGTTGGAAACACACACTAAGTGACTTTAATACCTTATGAGTGGATAAATACCTCCCAAACCGGCCAAAGAACAGAGTGGGAGAGCCACAACACGGGGCAACTCGAAAAAAGAAGCTTCACGCCGCAAAGATCCAGTTGGGCCTCTACTACCCAGCCACTCTGCAGTTCACACACAACGGGAAACGCATGAAGTTCACCGACCCTGCGGAGGCGCTGACCTACGTTAATAACAATGTTACTGTTGATGACGGACGCCCCGCTTTACACGCTACAGAAAATGGTGATTGAGGTAACGTTAATGATCGGGTCAATGATGTCAATAATCACTTAAAAGAGACGGCGATATCATTAGATATGGTTATTCTGTCATATTTTCTTCCTATGGGTATCATGGTTTCAATAATGTGAAATGATGTCACAGGTCATTTAATACACTGTTGGGAGAGGTTCATCAATGATTGAAAAAGATATCCAACATTGCGGGAAGCATGCAAATGCAGGTTTGCAGTAGTTTGACGTTTTCAGGGGGGGGATAGCCTTCTTAAGACTTGTTTATGTGTTATATGTAGTAGTTTTGATGTTCTCTCTCACTTACAACATCTTGGGGTTGGTATTGCTTTCCTACAGGAAACCCACCTTCAAAATCGAGACCAGTCTAAAATTCATAAAGAATGGGTAGGGCAAATGTTCCATTCAAAATTTAACTGTAAAGGTAGAGGAGTAGCTATACTCATTCATAAAAAGATTCCTTTCATTGTATCAGACACTATCTTGGACCCAAATGGCAGATACATGATGGTAGTGGGAGAGCTGTTTCAACTCCGCTTAGTATTGGTCAATATTTACCCAAAACTTTGATGATGATTTTTTTTTTAAAAAGATGCTAAACTCCATCCCTAATCTGAAAAGTCATCACTTGATTATGTCTGGGGATTACAACCTGGTGATGGATCCTATCTGGGATCGCTCTTCTCAGTCTGTACCAACACCCTCTAAATCTGTGCAAACAATCCAGTCGTTCATAGATATACATAAACTTATAGACCCATGGAGATTTACACATCCCACCAAAAGGGAGTATTCGTATTACTCTAATGTACACGTCATTTTCCAGAATAGATTTTTTTTTGGTTGACCCCTATTTGAGTGTTATTACAGATTGTAAATATGACCCAATTATTATTTCTGATCATGCCCCGGTGAGTATTAGGCCAGGTTGAGACCTGACGCGGAAGCGCCGCGTTTAGCTGCGAAGCGCCCGGGAGCAGAGCCATTTGCGTTTCGGCGCCCATGTTAACCAATGGTGTTGTTCACATAGGAAGTGCTGTGGCACTCTGCCCCCGCTGTCGGCGCGTGCGATAGTCTCGGCATCTGGTTTATTTTCTCTGCGTGCCGTGGCCGATTGTGTCAAGCCGGACAGGAAGTCAAACAAAGCAACAACGAGAGAATCCGGTCGATTTTTTTAATAAAGCATTTCAAAATAAAACAATTTTTCAATAATTAAACACCCCGTTTGACGAATGCGATGTGTGTGTGTGTGTGTGTGTGTGTGTGTGTGTGTGTGTGTGTGTGTGTGTGTGTGTGTGTGTGTGTGTCTAAAGGGCAGCCCCTCAGTTCATCTCTGAACCTATGGGCAGCCCTTCAGCAGCCCATAGGTATATGGGGCCTGTATTATTTTGCAAATTATGCTACCTGATGGCTCCTCAACATAGGATCATCAGGCTATTAACGACTGCTTTAAAGAGTTTATTCTAAATTATATTATTCAGATTCAACACCAGATCACAACCAATTTGACGCTTTAAAAAAAAAATCTGAACATTCCTACAATTGACTCTGACTCTAAAGAATGATTGGAACAAACCATGATGCTGGAGGAAATTAACAATGCAATAATGTCCCTTCAGAGTGGAAAAACCCCTAGCCAGGATGGGTTTCCAACTGATTTTTATAAAAAAAATTCAAAGATAAACTTGCCCCTCTTCTTCTCTGAATTCTGAATCTGTTTATGCAGAAGCACTGGAAAATAACATTTTTCCGAATAAGCTCTGCCACGCATCTATTACACTGTTATTAAAGAAGAATAAGGACCCTCAAGATTGCTCATTTTACAGACCAATCAGCTTGACAAACTGTGACGGTAAAGTGTTCTCAAAGGCCATTGCAGTCCGGTTTGAAACAATTCTTCCCCATACCATTTCGGAGGAGCAGACTGGGTTTATCCAGGGCAGACAATCATATTTTAACCTGAGACAATTGTTTAATATCATCTATACTGAATCTAAAACTCCATCCCCAGAAGCAGTAATATCGCTTGATGCCGAAAAGGTGTTTGATCGGGTCGAGTGGGATTATCTTTTTCATACACTTGGCAGGTTTGGTTTTGGCCCTAACATCATTCAATTTATCAAGCTCATTTACACTGATCCAACTGCTTCACTTTATACCAACAATATCTCATCTGAGTACTTTTTTCTTCACAGAGGGACGAAACAAGGGGATCCAGTGAGTCCTTTGCTTTTCGTTTTAGCTATAGAGCCACTTGCCATAGCTCTTAGATACAATAATAATATACAAGGTATTTCACGTGGTGGCTTAACTCACACTGTCTCGCTTTATGCAGATGATTTATTACTATATGTCACTAACCCTATCACATCTATCCCTGAAATCCTTAGAATATTGAATCTTTTTATTCACTCACCAATAATACATAATCATCTTTTTCAACCATCTTTATTGGACAATGGCTTCAAAATGTGGTATGACAAGGGCATTCCTAGTATTGAGGACCTGTATGTCAATGATACTTTTGCTAGCTTTGAACAACTATCCAGAAAATTCGGTCTGACCAATAATCATTTTTTGCGATACTTGCAAATTAGATATTTTACTTGTAAAAAGGTGGCTAATTTTCCTACTCTTCCCTCTTTTTCCTGTTTGGATTCCCTATTAAGGCTCAATATGCTGAATAAGAGTAGAATATTATTTATTTATTCCCATATCATGGATAGCTGCAACCTCTCTATTTCACATATTCGAGAACAGTGGAAAAATGACTTGGTGGTCCAGCTGTCCGATGAGGAATGGGATATGGCTCTTACTTGAGTCCACTCTTATTCCATATGTTCCAGACATGCTTTAATACAGTTTAAAGTGTTACATAGGTTACACTTCTCAAAAGCTAAATTAGCAAGAATATTTCCGAACGTAGATCCATTATGCGACAGATGTAAACAGACCCTGACTACCTCTTATCTGATCTTGTCCAAAACTTGTTCCTTTCTGTTCATCCTTTTTTGAAGTCATCTCTAATGCTTATGCTTATAACATCCCACCTTCTCCCTTGGTTGCTGTTTTTGATTGTTTTTCTGATCCAACAGGATCTGTTCCCCCTGTTCATTTACAGAGGGTCATTGCCTTTTCCTCCTTATTAGTTAGACGCTTCATTTTATTTAAATGGAAGGCTGTTACTCCTCCATCTCACCACCACTGGATTAGGAACGTTATGCAGAACGTTAAGCTGGAAAAGATCAGATGTACCCTCAACGGTTCCATCAACAGATTCTACAAAACCTGGGACCCTCTAACAACTTATGTGAACAATTTACGTGGTCTGGAACTGGAACCTTTGAACGTTTACACCTGCCCTTGGAAAGTCCTGTGATAAGGAATGTAAGGTTCACTTGTTTTTTGTGTTTTTTGTTTTTATTTTACTGTCCGTTGTCTGTGACAAGTTTGTCAGGTTGATTTTGGGTTTGGTTTGTCTTTGTTTTTTTGTTGGGATTGTTTTTCTATGGCTATTTGTGAAACAGAAAATATGATTGTTTTATATGATAATTGGAAAATTACAAATAAAGTGTTTTTTTTGTTTTTTTAAACAACCCAGAGTACTTTGAATGGAGATGGTTTTCATTGTCCAATGCTGTCTTCTATCTTCTCCTGTGCATTCACAGCAAACAATAATACAGTATTACTAAATATCCTGTGCTCCAAAGTGAGAGCCAGACAAATCAGCTAATGATAAACTAGCTCTATGTTGTTCAATCAACAGCTGTGTGAGAAGAAGAGAGAAACATTTTCTACATAAAGTTTATTGCATCTACATTTACTAATACCAAAAGCTTCTTCATGAAGTTTGATGTCCCAGCAGTGAGACATTCAGCTGACACACCTGCTGTTTGTTATGTTGTTTCCTAATCACCTCTACCCCTTACTGATGATGGTTGTGTTTGCTTTGGTTTCCTATTATCTCATCACCCTCCAGTTGTCCCAGGTATCCAGTTCATTCAAGTTTATTGTCCTGATCAAGCCTCATAAATAATAAAGACTTGTAATCATAACATCCACATTGCTTCTGCTCATATAGGTGTGTGTGTGTGTGTGTGTGTGTGTGTGTGTGTGTGTGTGTGTGTGTGTGTGTGTGTGTGTGTGTGTAATATAGCTATTGAAAAGTGTTTTTTGAGTGCATCCTTTTTTAACTACAGTTACTCTCAATCTATCTATAAATGACAGGAACGTCTGTGTCTGTCTGTTATTCACATATCTCTCGAACCGTTCATCCGATTGATTTCAAACGTGACAGGTGTCTTGCTACGGGCACGAGTAAGTGCAATGCCAAGTTTGACGTTGTTTGGATAAGAAATGTAAAAGATATAGATAAATATATGGGTAAAAGAAGCACACATTTGCTGTTGGCTCTCTAGCCGCTGGCCACTCCCCCTCTCACACAGCACACTGAGCACAGCACAGGACCAGAGTTAGAGAGGCTATAAGGCAGCAGAGCTTTGGCAGCTAAAATGTGAAATACACTTCAGACCCTCAAGAAATGGATGAAACTCAAAACACTTGGAATAGCCCAGGCTACTTTGTAGTGAAAACACACGCAGAAATCCCAACTCTCCCGGAAGTCCCGTGAGTCTCCCGCGTATTGATAGCGGCTCCTTGACGCCCGCAAATGAGACACAATCTCAAGAGTGCGCTGTAGAGAGTGACTGGGCGTGTGTGTGTGTGACTATCAATGCAGCGTGTGTGAGAGCAGAGCATCCTGATAGCTCTGTGTTGCTGCTTATTAGACCAATTAGACCAATCACACCAATGACTTTTTGCAGGTCGGGATGTTGGCACTGCACTAGTATCATTTAATTCACCAGCATAGGATTCAAATTGAAGCGTTTTAGCATGTCCTGTAATCATAGCTACTTCTTTCACCTCTTATGCTCTGAAGCACGGAAAAGATAAGTGAATTCAAATTCAACACATCATTTGATTGGCTTTTTGAAAGCTAGATAGAAATATTCAAGATGTTTCTTCAGCTTAAAAAAAAACGTTCTGACTCAGGATGGGGTCTCTAATACCTGCTGCACAGCCTCTATATTTACCTGGTATTGTTTTGATATCCAGTACACCAGATATGGGCTTCAAAGGAACGCTCACATAAGAGGCTCGCATGCCAGGCAGAGCCTTTGAAACCCAACACTGTTATGTGATGTTGTTGGGGTGACTGTCCATCATCCTGACACACTCATAAACATGCGCCCTGAAATAGGCGAACGCATGAGAAGAGGAGAAACTCAGCCACCGTACGCTAGACTATTAACCAAATGTGTCGAATCAGAGGAGATTGCGGAGTGTGTGATTAATGTGTCAGATGTGTACTAACTTTGCAGCCACCTGCTGTTGGATAAATACTGCATCTGGTTTTAATCCCTGTAAATTTCCACTTGAGGCAATGAGAGAGCAGGCATGAGTGTGTGTGTGTGTGTGTGTGTGTGTGTGTGTGTGTGTGTGTGTGTGTGTGTGTGTGTGTGTGTGTGTGTGTGTGTGTTTGCAGCTTATGTAAAGGCACGTGTCTTTATCTACAACTAATGAATGGTTGTTGTCTTTTTAGATGTGCTCTCTCGGCAGCTTCAATAAAACGTATTTTTATTTCAATAATAGTTAATATCACTGTAAATTAGGATATTAGGTGTTTGGATTACAGATGTTCAGCCTACTTCGATAATCATTTCAGTACATGTGTATACTGCTTATGTTCATGTGCACTCAATTAGCAGTGCAATCATATTACAGTCCAGTCATTATTTAAACCACATGTACAGAACTGTTTGAGCTTTGGGAAACACATTTTATGACATACAGTCATTGTTTTATTGTTCTGCTGCTGTATGATGAAGGCTGATGTCAAAGTGGTCTTATTTTAAGTTTTCTGCCAGTTGTCTTAAATAATAATCCTATCTTGATGATCACTCTCTCATTGACAATTTTCTCACAAATGTCAAAAAGCACAGTGACTTCAAATGTTTTGTTTTCTTCGCCAAATATACGTTTTGAAAGCTGATATTCAGTGTTTGATTTATTGGTTTAAAGAAATGGAGAATTATTGGTGTGAGGAAATAGAAAGAAAGCATAATTGTAAGACTCTTAAAGCCTGGTATAAATACTTTACTGCTACAAAGTGGGGATGAAACTAATGATTATTTTCATTATCAATTAATCTGTTGATATTTTCTCAATGAATCTACTGTTGTTTATTCCATAAAATGTCAGAAGACTGTGACATGTGTTGATGTCCACAACCCAAAGATATTCATATTTAAGAAACTGGATTCAGAAAAAATTTGACTTTTTCTTCCTAGAAAATGATTCAAAATAATTGATTATTAAAATAGTTGACAATACATTTAAACAGTTGACAGCTAATCCTTTAAGTTCTACTGCAGATTTGCTCCAGCAGGTATTTCTTTATGCTGTCTATAGAAGAACGGTGTCATGTTTGCACTGTTGCACTGCTTCGTGTCTCTCCATGATAGCCTGACAGTCAGTGACACTCAATCCTAACCGCTCACACTGACAGCAGATGCTACAGAGAAAAACAGCCACATCTGTGTCACTTCTCATCTTCCCTCTCATCTCGTAGGTCTTTTCATCTTTGAAAGGAAACTCTGGGGTTCAGCCTAGTCTTTGGCTCAGAGACAGTCACAACCCTGTTTAGCAGAATAGACAAGTTTAACATTAGGTATGTGTAAAATTCTGCAAAATTCTTACCGTTAACAAAGCCCAAAACCAACAATGGATTCTACTAACAAGTGTTGTGTGTGTATCATAGCTTGATATCCACTGTAAAAAATGTCCATAGAATTAACACCAAAATACTGTAAAATCATGACATCAAAAAACTGTAAATGAAAATACAATGTAGCATTGTTTACTATACAATATTTCATATCATATTTTATAAAATACTAAACCAAACATAGCTGTTCATTTTAAAGAAAGAATATGTCAACAACAAAAAAAAACCACATCCTTTGTAGAAATGACCTATTAATGTAGTTTAAACACAAAAAAACCAATACAATGCAGTTTAAATGACATTATTAACATTATATATTATAACATTATTTGTTAGGTAGATTAGAGGGGAATTTATAGAAATAATCAGTTAAATGTTTGTGTGGTATTTTTCAGTGAAATTGAAAGGTATTCTATATAAAATAAGAAAAACTGGATGTTAATCTTACTGAAAGAATAGGTTTAATAGCATAATGGTCATGCTAATTCAGCTTAAATCCAATGTTGAATTTACTGGATAAAATGTAGATTCCATACATTTTTAACTGTTATATTTACAGGTTATTCTGTAAAGATGATTACAGTTTTGCTGTATTTTTTACAGGATTATTCTGGCAACCAGCTGCCAGTTTTTTCCTGTAAAAACAACAGGATTTTTTTTTTTTTTTTACAGTGTATCTTATCCCTCTGTGTAATAGAGCTCCATTGTTTCCTAAACTATTAAAACACATCAGTGAGTCACACTGCTGCACTGGATGACATGTTCCTTCATTACTATGAACACACACGCTGTAGTTTATTTTGATTCAATTCCATGCACACACACACACACAAACACACAAATACACACACGCCCTCCTGATGCCAGAAATACCTCCTCCTCTTTGAGTAACATTTACTAGAAACTACAGTGATATGAAGCCTTTTTTATTTGTTAAACATTTATAAAAGGAACAGTTTAACATATTTGGGAATCTTATCTAAGATCGATATCATCCATCTCTGTGCATGAAGTACGGGAAATATTAACTTAGACTAAATCTGGAGGCAGGGGAAACAACTATAGCCTGACTGATTCAATCTGCCAGCTAACATTTTTAAAGGTGTGCTCAGGCCTTATGGTATACAAGGACAGGAATGAATGGGCTTGGGACTGAATGCCAGGCATGGTTGAGAAGCTGGACGACTACAATATTGTTGGTAAAGTCCCTTTCATTGAGTTTGTTAACAGTACGAAAAATAACAAAAGCTGTATCCTATAAATGTTTAAATCTGTCAAAAATCCCAAATAATGCTTGACACCTTAAATCTATAACACCATAGATATCAGTTATCTATACACACATATAGATCTATATCATACATATCATCATTTCCCTAAACTGTAATATGATAAAGATATAATAAAGAAATGTGGACACAAAGAGAAAAACATGTCAGTTCTTCTTTAATTCTATTTTCATTCATATGCTCTGCAGTACACAGGTCAATGCCATACACAGCAGTAGCTTAATTAGGTAAAGCAGTATAAGCGCTTTCACAGCCGCCTTCTCTGTTCACTGCTGCTGGGAACATGGAGCTCTGTATCTTCAAACATCTGTATTTGTATAAGGGCAATTCTGTATGTCCCAGCAGTAAATTCAATCTCTCTCTCTTTCTCTCTCTCTCTCTCTCCCTTTTTTTTTTTAACAAACACACATTTACTGTGCTCAGAGTGCTTTGCCAACCCACCGTGCTGCAGGTTATGATTTATGAGTGTGACTTCTTTTCCAGATGGATGCTCGACTGATGCGGGATCTTACCTGCTTGCAGCTCTGGCCACAACTCAGTCTGCTGGAACGGGTGCAAAACCACTTCTTCGCCGTGTTCCTGCGTGCGTGTGTCTGCATGTGTTTTTTTTGCCCTCACGCACCGAGGAGCAGCAGCAGCAGCAGGTTGGCAGATAACTTACAGTGCTGCCTCCTTGCGAGCTTCTATCTTGTGGATGATGGGAGGTGTTTGATGTTTGAGCTTTTCATGAGAAGCAGATGTTTCAGGGAGCAGATATATTTCAATACTTGTGGATTAAAGGCAGGTAAATCATAGCAGGCTTCCAAAATGTAACAGTGCTCTTTGAAATATCACAGCGGCTTACTCACATGAGTCACTTTCCCTTTTTAATCAGCTGCAGTAGTAAATTGAATGAAGTGAACTTGCAGGCGCAGTTTGAACACACCTTCCTGACTCATTTATATGAAGCAAAAAAATGTGCTTTTTTTGGATTTGACTTTGCTGTATATTAAAGTTCACATTTGTAAATCCACTTGTACAGCGTTGTGGAAATGTGCCACTTATATTTTATGTCTTACTTTGAGTTAACAATGAACCCAGCGCTATGTTTTATGGAGGGAAATACAGAACGCTGGCAGGAAAGAAGCTCAGCTCATAAAATCAAATCCGTCCATGCCAGAGCGTTTTGAGCCTATCATCACTAATTAGCTAGTGTCATGGAAAACACAGTCTTTAGGAAACACGCTGTCGACACCTCAGGTGCTGCTCAAGAGCCAGAAAATTGGGCACAAAAAAATCTGTGACACTCCAAGAGTGTTGTTCACAGACAGTAAGCACTCATCATTGATTCATTTTATGTGTCAGGTGGGCAGTTGGCCTTTCCAAGCAGCTCAGGAGTCTGCCCCGGTACTGAATTAGCGCTTTGCAGGAAGTTGTTGGTGTGAACAGAGCATATCCATTGTTTGGGGATCTGTGGAATGGAAACACAACAATCCCCCTGCTCACACATGGGACTCTCAGCTCACATGGAGCACAGAGCTGCTGAGGGAACAGGGGTGGAAACTCCATGGCATCATCCTGTGAGATGGACTCATGTGACTGATGAGGATTATGAGCGTTAGTTTGCCATTAGCGTCATAAAAAAATAGTTACTGTGCTGTTAGCGGTCTGACCGTGATGAGTAAGAGAAGGTCAACAGGCTTAATAACATGATATGATCCTGGAATATGAAAACAAATGATGTCATGCAGGGTCACATGCAACATTTCTACAGCTACTTCAGGTCATCTATGAAAGAGCCGGTGAATCTTTGTGTAGGTCAGAGGTCACTAATAGGTGGACTGGATCTGGACCCAGACGGCATCCTATCCAGACCAGGACCTGTAACTGATGAAATATTGAGGATTGTTAAATTTTGTCTGAGCGTTTCTATTTTAACGGGCGCAGCTTCTCCAGCTATTACGGTAAAAGTGGAGCGGCCCTCAGAAACTCACATACCACTGTGCATTGCCAATCTTACGGTGGCCCTGAAGGGCAAACTACAACAACAAAAAGAAAAACACAAAGACACATGAGAAGATTCTACTAACAACATTAACTCCTAACGGAAAGGGTTATCCAATCAGCAATGATCCTCGTCATAGCAGGTACCTTCCCTTTCTGTTAGGAGTTAATGTCGTTAGTAGAATCTTCTCATGTGACGCTAATCAACCAATCAAATCCGTGCATTCCAACATGCTCAAAGCTTTCTGTAATGCACTTTATTTTAAAGTACCATCTTTATTTGATATAAGAAAAGACATTGTATTCATCTTATTCGTTTTTTTATTTCTTTAATTATTTATTTGAATCACACAAGTTGAGTGTAAATACTAATTAAATGAATTCTACTGTATTTATTTGACAGTCTACAATCTAGACACAGATGCTGATGGAACTACAATGCTACTTCAAGCTACTGAAAAATAACATTATGATGTTCTGGACCTTCACTTTTAGGAAATGTTCACAAATTGGACCTCAGTGAATTTTTTAAATACCCCTGGTGTAGGTTATAAAAGGGTACTAATCATTTTTCCAATTACATATCTATTATATTTGGTGTTTAAATAGCCACAGCTAACTGTGTAAATGAAATAGATGAGGTCATCACCAGGGTCCTGCTATTTAAACAAGGCTTACAGGAACACTGTAGAGATTTTGACCACTACCGGCACTTATGAGCCATGTTTTTGTAAGTGGGTTCCCGCTTTGTTTATGTGACATGCAAACATGCACAGCTGCTGTGATTCTCATCCTGCCATTGTCTGCCAGCTAGTAAACATGGATGTAAACAAAAGGGTTTCGAATATAATCTTTGCAAATGTGAAATGAGGAAGAAAAAAACATTTAGCACATTTGTTAGACCTCAAGGATACACACAATGCATTTTGGTGTAATGTAATGTAACACTGAATGTGAACATGACTTTTGTTTGTTTACAAGATAACTCCACAGAGACCGTTTAACTTAAAAACAATCTATAATTTATTACACTAAATCAAATTGAATGTAAATGAATTGTGTATACTGTCTCTATCTCTTTCTCCTGTATGTTTTATACATTTATGTGTTTAATGACCTGACGCTTTTCAAGATGCAAATAGAGGCTAACACAAATAGAAAAGCTACAAAGATGTAGGATTTCCACAGGCCACAGCAGATGAAATATAGGTAACTAATAATATTAATTATGGCTATGTTCCATGTAAAATGTGAGCCAGTAAGCCCACTTCCACAATATCAGGGCCCAGGTTTGCATTAGACCAGCTCCTAGTTATGCTGTTATAGTTCTAGACTGCCTGGGGACTTCCCATGATGGACTGACTCTGAGCTCCTCTCTCCTCCTCCCTCTCTCCATCTGTACATATTCACGTAGCATTAATGCATGTTACTAACTTGGCATCTTCCACTGAGTTTTTGTGGTTTCTTGTCTCATAAGTTCCTCTGGATCAGGGTCATTGACCCTCCTGTTATGAATCGCAGGCTTCCATGGACCATAGCCTGGTATTATTATTATTAGTCATACTTCTAGATATCGTTATATTGTATTGTAGATATGTTATTGTTATTATTGTTGTTACTGTGCTTCTCTTTGTCTCTCTCTCCTCTCTCCCTGTTCTTCTTTCTCTTTCAACCCAACCGGTCAAGGCAGATGGTCGCCCACCCAGAGCCCGCTTCTACGTTTTTCTTTGCTGTTGTTGCCAAGTGCTGCTCATGTGGGAATGTTGGGTCTCCTCAAAGTAAATTAAAGAGTACAGTCTAGACCTGCTCTATGTGAAAAGTGAGATAACTTCTGTGATTCGGCGATACATTAATAAAATTGAATTGAGAGAAGGTGGATTATTGTGTTTGTGGCCCTGCAACATACTGTAGTGTTGTTTCAGCGAGGACCTCAAAGTCAGTGAGACTCTGAGGTTCTTGGCCTTGTGTAATGCAGCAGCAGAGAGGAGAAGTTCAACATGTTCAAGGTGAAGTTCAAGCTCTTTAGACCAGGAGCTTTAATTATCAACCCATGTGTAGAAAGAGTTCTACAGTACATCTGTGTGTAAGAGCTGCCAGTACACACAAGAAAATCAGTGTTTAACATACACACACGTGTTTAAATCCCATACTCATTAACATAAAGACATACCCAATGTTGTAATTTTTTTTTAAAAAGCTCTCGCACACCAATCAAGATCAGGATCAAAAACTCTTGACTTGAATTTCGCACACTGTCCATCAGACCTTCATCAGGCTAATTTCATGCTGCTTTTGTCAGCTCGACAGTTTAATTGTTATAATTAATTGGGCGGCTGTGGCCCAGAAAGTAGAGCGGTCATCCTCCAGTCCACATGTTGATGTGTCCTTGGGCAAGATACTTAACCCCATACTGATCCTGATGTCAACACAGATTGCAAAAGTGATGTGTCCTTAGACAAAATACTGAACCCGATGGCTGCGGCAACAGTGTATGAATGTTAGTCTCCCTCCTGATGAGCAGGTTGGCACCCTGTGTGGTAGCTCATGTCATCAGTGTATGAATGTGTGTGAATGGGTGAATGAGACATGTAGTGTAAAAGAGCTTTGAGTGGTCAAAAAGACTAGAAAAGTGTTATATAAGTACAGTCCATTTAACATTCATTACAACATCCCATATATATATATATGCTTAACAACTGCCCTATAAAAGGCTCTGGTGACAGACGTGTTGCCACCATCATGGAACAAGGAAATGAGCACTATTGTTTGTTGTTGTTGTAAATGGTAAATGGACTGTACTTATATAGGACGTTCCTAGTCGTTAAGACCACTCAAAGCTCTTTAACACTACTATGTCACATTCACACATTCATACAGGAGCTACCACACAGGATGCCAACCTGCTCATCAGATGCAAGCTAACCATTCACACACACTCACACACCGTTGACACAGCAACACACACGATGACACTGATAAATCACATTCTGTGCATGGAAAATGTTGTACACACAGTTAACACACTCAGTGATAAATGTGGCCCCCCCAATTTATACAACTCAGACCCGACTGAGGGGCCACTCTGAGTGTCCAACTTTTGATCTATTCTGTTAACTACAGTATCTTTTGCCAGCTTTGTTAACCACTGAGATCTTGGCAAGATGTCACCGGACAAGATGATAGCTTGGCTGCCGTCTCATCTCTGTCCTCTCTGTTCAGTGATGGCACATCTCTCCTGTGTGATTAGCTCTTCCAACACAATGCAGGGATTAAACCCTGGCAGTTGTCACAGATTTGAGTTTGCCAACTATTGCTAACTGTTGCTTTTGAGGGAACTTGTTCTTCAACCGCAAACAAGATAACAGATGATAAAAATAAGTTGTTGTTGTTTTTTTCTTCGCTTTATAATTTGTGGATTGAAATGTAAAGAAAAGGAAAAAATCTTGTACTGGTTTCCAGTATATCATAAATAGTTTAGAGTGAGATGTTAACATGCGTCTACTTTACACATCATCACTGTTCAGATGCATAAACTGTTTTACTTGTCCTCATTTTTTAATTCCAGCTCTCTCTGCACTCCTCTCCGTTACTCTCTTGCACTCACAAAACCAGCGGAGCATCATATAAACAGTCTGTGCTGAAGCGGCGCTGTAGTTGTGCTGAGAGAGCAAGGGTGGGTCACAGCAGTTTCCTGAGTGCAGGGACGTGAGGAGTCATCTTCCCACAGACCGAGCAGGACAGTCTGGTCTCCTCGCAGCATGGGGTCAGGTTACATTCGTGAGATAGCTGACATATCAGAATGCCCGTTCGTTTGGGTGTCACTGCATTCCACTTTCATGTTGCAAGAGCATAAATAACAGCTACCATCAAGTCACCGGCCGGCAAAGCGGAGAGGGTCACTCACAGATTTCAGACGTGAACTGAGAAGCTGGTTTGTGTTCTTGCACAAGTCTTACTGCAGAATTGTATTCATTTAATAATTTCACAAAAATAATCAAGTTTTGAAAACGGGATTTGAAATAAGGAAGAGAAAAACCTGTGGAAGACTAAAACAACATATGAGTGCACACAAAGGTTTCATTTGTTGTATTTATAGCACTTTTTAGTTACTCAAAGCTCTTTTACACTACATGTCACATTCACCCATTTACACACATTCATACACTGATGACAGGAGCTACCACACAGGGTGCTAACATTCACACACTGTTGGCACAGCCATCAGGAGCAATTTGGGGTTAAGTACCTTTCCCAGTGTGGACTGGAGGAGCCTAGAATCAAACCGCTAATCTTCTGATTAGTGGACGAGCGCTCTACTGTTGTGTTGTGACTCACTTCAGATATTTTAATTCTATGTTTCTCTCTCTCTGGATCTGGATCACCTTGATCTGGATCCCACGCACAGCCACAGCACTTAATAAACACCTTCCCCAAACGGTCTGAAGGATGAACAACTATCTAAAGTTGTAATCCTTAAGATTAAAAAAAAATGGTCTTAAGCACTAAACTTGACTTTGTATAAGCATTAAATACTGTATATACATTGTATTTGATATGGCTCCTTCAAAATAAAAGCTACTACTACTACTACATGTTCCAGCAGTTAAACACAATGAATAATACAGAAATGAATATACAGAGAGGGACCAGTTATCAATGACATAAAATGAAAAAATGATGGATTACAGTCTCCTGTGAATCCTGCAAACATATGTAGCCAGTTATGTCCCTCCTGAGCTACCGTAGGGTTAGACTTCCTACTTCCATGTTTTCAGTTTGTTTGGTTTAATGCATAAGCTGTACCCATAACCACGGGGTATGCTGCTTTTCCTCTCTGATCCCTGGTGTGACAGCTTGTGACCGTTCCAGGGAATGCTCTGGTCCTGCTCCACAGTGACCCCCGCTTCCACATGTTGAGCCTTCTGTATGGGTGTTGTGCAATAGTCAGGCAGTGGAGACACTGACTGCCACTGCTGTTTTGGTTCTGTTCTAGATACAGTTGCTTTGTGTTTGTTTTATTTACATTAATATTAATCTGCATTACCTCTACACTACCTCTGCTTTTATTTTCATTAGGTAAAGCTTTCATTAGGTAGGTTTTTTTCTTTAGTTACCTTCTGCCAGTCGTTCATGGTGCTCATTGTTTTCCCCTCATTGGTGCTGCCCACACCCATCATTTGTGTGGTTTGGTGGTCATTTTTTTGCATTTCCGTCACAATTCACATTTTTCCCCTCATTTTGCTTTGCTGTGTGTGTGTGCGTGTGTGTGTGTCCGTGCGTGTGTGTGTGTGTGTGTGTGTGTGTGTGCTGAGTTCTCTGTCCCAGTATAACTTTCTCCTCTCATTGTCTGCAGCTATGACCAATCATCCTGTAGCACGCAATTTTCTTATTGTAAATTGCATTTTAAAGTAGTTTATAGCGTTTGTTTACAGTTTGTTTCAAATCAAGTAGAATTTTAATAAATGTCATGTTTTTTACATTACGTTTAATTGTTGGATGGATGAATACATTTTATATTCTTGGGGGATTTCCTTGTCTTTGTCCATTATTAACTGTCACATGTCAATAGCATAAAGGATCTGTGGCTTTTAGCTGGTTTGAGTTGAGTATTAAAGGGTCAGTGTAACCCTAAAAGTTTCAAATCAAATCTGGGTCTTGCCACAGCTTGGCTACACTACTATTTCAGAATCAAATACATTAAAGGTCTATTGTTGTAAAAAGGCAGACCATAGACAGTATCAAACATGAAATTATAACTTGATTATGATGTTGTGTTTTTTGAGACGTTCCCTAGTTTCAACCGTGTTGCTGTTTTCCTCCAATTCACAGGTTCTATCTTTGTATTGTTTACTCTGTTTCTTTGATACGTTCATCATTTTGTTAGCTTCAAATAGAATTAAATGTCAGGTTATTTACTTGATATTTGTTTTAAAAATATTTTTTCAGTATTTCAGCATTTGTCTTCATTGGTAAGATATTGAAGTATTTACTGGATATATTTCATCATATTAGACTATTAACTCAAATGATTTTATTTGAAGAACAGATGGGGGACATATTAAAGTAAAAAAACAATATAAAGTGTGTTAGTAAGGTGTTGGGCCATCACATGCAGCCTGAATAGCTTCAGTGCTTCTTTTCATTGATTCTACAACTCTGTGAACTCTATTGGAGGGATAAACACCATTTTTGATGGTGGTGATGGAGAGTGCTGTCTAACTCTTAGGTCCAAAATATTTCATAGGTGTTCAAGTGGATTGAGATCTGATCATTTTCACACTCATCAAACCATTCAGTGACCCATCGTGTCCTATGGATGGGGGTATTGTCATCCTGGAAGAGACCACTCCCATCAGGATAGAAATGCTTCATCATAGGATAAAGATTAACACTCACAACTACTTTGTATTGAAGTGAACCTTCCCTCTAAGGGGACCATGCCAGCAAAATGTGCCTGACAGCATAGCAGAGCCACCAGATCCCCTCACTGTAGGGGTCAAGCATTCAGGCCTGCCTCGTTCTCTTGGTGTCTGTAGACCAGTGTTTGTGGTTTTTGCACCACTGAACTCTCAAATGTGCATTCATCTTTGTAATGAAGGGTTTATGCACTGCAGCTCTATTATAATATCCCTTTCTATGTAAACTTCCTTTGGTCATCTAATGTGCGTTGTCAACCACAATTTCTGACCCTATTTACTGATGTCATTCCCATA
Organism: Scomber scombrus; assembly: GCF_963691925.1. Lineage (NCBI taxonomy): Eukaryota > Metazoa > Chordata > Actinopteri > Scombriformes > Scombridae > Scomber > Scomber scombrus. The sequence continues at coordinate 1,914,146 of NC_084981.1, forward strand.
GATCTAAATGCAGATGTCACTTCAGTCACTGTTCTATTGAAACAGCAGCCAGTTGAACAGCCTTTGCGACTGAAGCTCCTGCCAGCTGTGGCCCAACAATCAACTCTGTTTCAAAGTAACTTAAACATTTTGTTCTTCATCTTCATACAGAATCAACTGGGCCTGCTCAGCATTTTTATAAATGCCACAAAGCATGACTGGATGTTAATAGCTTGACTGTACCATGTAGTGCACCTATGTAGTGTGGAGGCATCTGCAGTCATTATGTTTCTCCACACATTTATTCAGGTTTTTCTTTTAATTTGACCCATCTGTATCTGCTTGACATTGAGACCGAAAATCTATCTAACCATTAAGTCAATTCAGCAGCTGTTTTGGGGCTTTCAATTGTATAAATCATCTGCAGCAGATGTTTAGTTTTCTATTTTTAGGAACTTCTTATCCACGATTGCTTTAAAGATTTGATTTAAAAGCTCATTCCTGACTTTGAAAAACAATCTGTCTCCTCTGTGGAGGAAAATCATGTGATTGGAACCTCCAGAAGACTTACTAAAGGGACCTTATGGTAAGATTGCTTTTTCAATACTGTCAAGGATGAACTTTCAATCTCAAGATCAACACAATATTTCAAGATAGTTATGTCAATTGGTTTGAGAGCTTGTGTAATGTTTAGACTGTTTATTCCAGCAACATATTCCATTTTTGAAAATCTCTGACCTTTATAGATTTTTAAAACATTTCATTATATTTATAGTCTTCCCTTCCTCCCTGATCCATTTTCGACTGGTTATTGCAGCCTGTGGTTCTAGTATAAGATTTTCACCACATACTGAGATCTGACAGTGTCATTGTCAGGGCATATAAAGTAGAATTCAATATTTTTTTTTTAAATTTCAAAAGTAAAAGAACTTTTACTGAGCACACATGAAGTATGGCCACACTTTTAGCTGCACATTTTATAATAGGTGGTGATGTGTGCTTTCGCAGGAACAGGAAATAGTGCAGATGGTATGAGTATGTAATGTGTTGCCAAGTTTAAATGCCAGCACTAAAAATACCCAGCTGGAATGCAGGACTTGGCAGCCGGGACAGGTTGGTGGCCCGGGCTTTGTCGCCACTCTCAGGGCCGTCAGACCGAAACCCGAAGCCGGCTCCTTGTTCTGCTCCGCTTTAATCTTCCACTTTTTTAGGGGATACTTGCAGAGGTTCTGAGAGCAGATGAGGGGGTGGGTGGGGGTGCTATTCTTGGAGTCCTCGGGGAGAGTCTTCTGAAAGCCTTTTTTTTTTTTATGTCTGCAAGGCAGTATTGCCTAGCCGTCTGGTGGCTATAAATACCTGATATAGGTATCCAGGCCTGGACCGCACGACAGATCAACTTGTTCCAACTTCAAAACTTCACTTCCTGTTCCACCTCCCGCTTCTGTGATGACTGCTGTTATGAAAAATGTTGATGATAGGTTGATCTGAGGTTTTTTAGAGCTAGTTCATGTTTATAAACGTATTTTATTTTTGACAGTAGCCTCAACGCACATAAAACACCAATATCACCAACGCAAGGGCACAGTGGAAGATCTGGAAAATGTTACATGGGGTGGCAAGAGATTTTGGCAGGATGGCACAGAAGGGTGGTGGGTGGGAGTCCCCATGAAATATACTGTATGTATATATATATATAGTCTGACTACAGAACATAGCCAATAACTACTTTACTGTGTCCCCAAAGTCTTTACCTGTCTCCATTAGTTTCTGTTTCTGCCCTTTCTCTCATTCTTCTTCTTGCTCATCTTTCTCATTCAGTTCTTTATCGCTCACATTCAACACCTCTCCATATCACTTCTCTGTCTCTCATTTCCATGTATTTTTCCACTGTCTCTGTTGGTTTGTCGTCCTCTGTATCTCCTCTCAGTCTCTCCTGTCTCTCTCTCTGCTCTCCTCCATCTCTCTCCATCTCTTCATCAATAGGATGCTGTGGATTTTTCTTTCTATTTCATGCTTATTTCAGTGCTTTGAAACAAAGTGGTGACCGAAATGTACATTATTTTACAATATTATGAATGTCTCCTTATTGATCCGCCTCTATAAGTGCAACTTTACTTGTTTAGTAACTGCAGATAGTGGCATTCCAAATCCCAAAATGATCTTCTAATCCTTATTTAGGACAAGTAACAGCATCACAGTGTTCTATGAACAGCAGCTACAACTGTCATACAGAGTGAGAAAACCTCAAAAGGCTGTCAGAAACTGCAGGAGATTTAGTATGGAAGTAGATACAAGCAGTAGTGACTCCAACCAACAGGTTTCAAGGCTACTGGTGTATGTGGTGTGGTGCTAATGTCAGGCTCCTTATCAGGTGGCTTCCATCACTCAGGTCACAGGTTGTCTTGGCTGATAAAAGGTCTCTACATCCTGTATGATGGAAGTCTAGATATTAGGCTATACAGCATATGGAAAAATGAAATAGAATATGCTTTTATCATCTCTGTGTATTGTATTGTATTGTATTGTATTGTAGGTTGAACTAATGACGTTAATAATGGTTCACTGAAGTCACACTGGTGAACCATCCATGAACTATACTGGACTCAGTGATCGTTAATGTTATTAATATGGCCTGTGCTTTATATAAATAACTTTAATAGCCAATTTCATCTGGTTTTATGCTGCTTCAGCTGGATCTGATATTTCTCATCAGTATTCATTGCTCAGTTGTCATGGAGCAGGGGAGAAATGATGAATGAAAAAAGAAAAATGTGGTTCCAGAAATTGTAGCAAACTATTTCCAGAGGTCAAGAATACATATTCCCCCCTCAAAATTTCTGACCACTGTATTATTACTATTCAACTTTTTGTATTTCTTACTTTATAGAGACCCCATATTAGTTTTTGAATGTATGTCTTTTAACCTTTACATATTGTTCATATTCTAGTTTGTTCAGTTTTGACCCGGTCTAAGAATCTCCTCATAAAAAGTGTCTCTACTAAATGTTGAACCACAGATGTGTTTAGAAAGCATCAATAGTGGATCTGACTGATCAATAAATGTGATTAAACCTTGATTCATGTTTCAGAGAGCAGAGAGAGTGTATTTTTTTTTAGCTTTTACACCACTAAACATCTCCTATCACACAATATCATGTCCTATTTTACCTAAGACATGAAAATATAACATAGCAATAATGATGGAAATGTATTTTATGTAAAGTGAAAATAACAAGAACTTTATGGAAGTGTGGGGTTTATTGTAGAACCATTAGAGCCATCAGTCTTCACTGCTACATCATAAAAAGAAATCCTCATAACTACTATCTTATTACAACTATTAACTATTCATTTACCTAAAACACATGTCAATAGATACGGATCAAATATGACCCAGAACAGCCTCAATGGACTAAAATGTGTAGCACCTATACAAAAGTATAAAATTTAAAATATTTTGGGCCACTTTAGGAAAAGTCATCAAATTTCAGAGTAAAATACATTTGAGGTGTTTTCACAGCTGTCAAATGTCAAAACGGATCAAATTTAACCCAAACAGTATGTAAGGGTTAATCAAATAAAAAAATATTGTGCATGTATATGTGTTTATTATTATTATTATTATTATTATTATTATTATTATTATTATTATTATTATTATTATTATTATTATTATTATTATTATTATTATTATAGTTATTATTATTATTATTATAGTTATTATTATTATTATTATTAATTAAGAATATTTACATTATTATTAAATACATCTGTTACGTTTTGCTTCATCGGTAAAAAAAAGAAAAGAAAAAGAAAGAAAGAAAAAAAGCTACAGTATGTACAGTACCACAAGCACTGATGCATCTGTTTTCCATTCATTGTTATAAGACATTTAATCTTCTACAGTCTGTCAAATAAACACAGTAGAGAAATGGGAAGCTTTGATTGGCTTCTCGTCCATTCGTTCAGACAGACCTGTTATAAGTAAAAAGGATGCAGCGGTAGGAAACAACAACATGTGGAAAACTGATGGATGACAAACTTCATTTAGCGAGCTTACTGACTACACACACATCTACCAAGCGGCTAAACTCCTCAGATAATAAATGGACTTACAGTGACCCATTGATTATTCTGCTAAACAGTATGATGAATGTTGTCTTTGTATTGTTGTGGTCTGTGTTTCATTTCCTGAACATTTCTCATTGGCAGCTAAATCAGTTCTGAATGAGATCCACATTTCATTTTATATTTCAGTGACAGTTTCTCCCCATCACCAGCACTTATCACAAAATGCTTCCACAAATATCAGGCTGTCTCAGGTTCTCCCAGTGCTGCCGTTCTGATATGATCTATGTGCATTGTATCTCTGACCGATTCCCACTCAAATAAAGTTAGACCTACATCACTGGGGCCTCCAGTCTGCAGCAAGCCCCTGCTGCCTCTTGTTATACTTCACTGAACTCCACAGCTTATTTATTTTGGTCCTATCACCCCCCCCCCCCTCACTGGTACATTTTATTATAGTTTCACTGCCATAGCTCAGATGTGTGTGTGTGTGTGTGTGCTTCTGGTGAAGTAATCTGTCAGCAGGGGTGGACAAAGAGAAACTCATCCAACACAGCATTAATTTAAGTTTATATGAAGGTACAGTTAACAGAAGTCATAAAGTGTATTTTCATCCGCTTGCTTATTATGCATATCTTTTTTTATTTGCGCATAATAAAAAGTGAGTGGATATGCAGGGGTAAACAGATGTGTTATATTTCCATCATGTTTTCCATCGTTTGAGTTTTGTCTGCCACTCTTTTAATGACGTCGCCTCGCTTTGTCCTCTTCTTCTGCAATAATGTAATGGCCACAACAGTTTATCTTGATAAACCAACTCCTAATATCCTCATAGCAATAGTAGGTGGAAATTTGCATTAATCTGCATTTTCTTTCAAGGCTGCATTAGTAGGCTACCCCCCAGGGGCCCCAAGTTCATGTCCCCCAAAAAAACCTTTATTTTATTCTGATTGGATAACACTGCTGTAGGGTGGAAACCTTGTAAATCCATATTCAGTGTTGGACATACTAGGTTTCCAACAGTGACAATAATTATCAACATCCAGAGAATGGGTCAAGTATTGTGTTGTTTTTCTTTAGGGCCTGACAAAAACAAGCGCACACATTTTTTAACTCCCATCATTGAGGGCCCCTGTCTGCTTAAGGGCCCCATGGACACTTGCCCAGAATGCCCATATGGTAGAACCGGCCATGAATTTAAAATAAGTAAGATATATTTTCTAAGTGTGAATACTTAGCTTCTCAGAACAGTCAGTTAGGACAGAACAGTATGCAGTGTGATGATAAAAAAAAATGAATACATGATGTGTCCCAGGAAACCCACAACATTAAAATCATGGTGTTAGCATTTATACAATTTTTATGATTCTTCCTTATACCTGGGCCCAGTCCTAGTAACCCCTCTCAACCCCTTTGTGTCTCTTTAGATCAGGCGTGTCCAAAATATTCCATAAAGGGTTGTGTGGCTGCAGGTTTTTGTTCCAACCAATCAAGAGCACACAATTTGACAAATCTGACTGTCTGGAGACTGAGATCAGTTGATTAACCCTCCTGTTGTCCTCGAGTCAAGGAAAGAGGGAAAGGTGGAAGGATGGAAGGATGGAAGTAAGGAAGGAAGGAATGATGGAGGGAAGGAAAGGAGGAAGGAAGGATGGAAGGGAGGAAGAAAGAAGGAAAGGAGGGGAGGGAGGAAGAAGGAAGGAAGGAAAGATGGAAGGAAGGAAAGGAGGAAGGAAGGATGGAAGGGAGGAAGAAAGAAGGAAAGGAAGGAGGAGGAAGGAAGGAAGAAAAGATGGAAGGAAAGAATGAAGGAAAGATGGAAGGAAGGATGGAAGGGAGGAAGAAAGAAGGAAATGAAGGAAGAGAAGACAGATGGAAGGAAGGAAGGAAGGAAGGAAAGATGGAAGGGCGGAAGGAAGGAAAGAAAGATGGAAGGATGGAAGGAAGGAAGGAATGAAGGAAGAAAGGGAGGAAACAAGGAACAGTCAAAACAGACGGGGTCAATTTGACCCGGGAGGACAACACAAAGGTTAAATGAGTCAATCCTAGTGTGTTCCTGCTTGTTTGGAATAAAAACCTGCAGCCACATAAACACTTTATGGAATCATTTGGACACCTCTGCTTTAGAGGAACACCGGAGCATGTTGAGCAACAGAGTGATACCAGTGAAGGTCACCACTGAACACCACAGGAAATCCACCTGTCATCAGTCTGCACAGCTCCTCTCTCACTCTGACACTGACAAGGATTATTATCACGCAATGCTGTCATAGACCTTCAACTCAGTCCACTGTGTCTACTGCTGTTTTTATCAACACATGCTTCATACAGTTCAGTTCATGTCCTATTAACACTGTATATTTCTATGTGTGTCATTTGTAACATATTTAGGCTCTGAAAGTTATTGCTTACAAACAATAATGTCATGCATGTTTTTATATTTATCGGTTCACTTCATGAAAAATTGAATAAACAGCAGAAACCTAAATGAATCAGTATTTATTGTGAGTAGCTTTGCCTTTAAAACAGCACCAGTTCTCCTCAGTATACCTGCACACAGTTTTCCAGGTACTTAGCAGGTTGGTTGTTCCTCCATTTTTGTTACAGTTCTTCTTCTGTGGATTTTGGCATCTCAGCTGCTTCTGTCTCTTCATGTAATCCCAGACTGACTCCATGATGTTGAGATCAGGACTCTGTGGAGGCCAAACCATCTGCTGCAGGACTCCTTGTTCTTCTTGTTGATGAAGATAGTTCTTTATGACTCTGGCTGGATGTTGGAGGTCATCATCATGCTACTGAATACATTTGGGACCAATCAGATGTCTCCCTTTTGTCTCCTTTTTATTTGGCCAATCAGGAGGGAGCCTGCCCTCTAAAACTTTTGATAAATACAGTGAGGAACACAGGTTTCTGTTTGGACCAAACACTTCATTACTTGGCTGACTGAGTAAGTATTATGAGTGATGTAGTATGCAGTATTACAGTAAAAGTACTGCAGTATTATGAGTGATGTAGTATGCAGTATTAGAGTACAAGTACTGCAGTATTATGAGCGATGTAGTATGCAGTATTACAGTAAAAGTACTGCAGTATTATGAGTGATGTAGTATGCAGTATTACAGTAAAAGTACTGCAGTATTATGAGCGATGTAGTATGCAGTATTACAGTAAAGTACTGCAGTATTATAGTGATGTAGTATGCAGTATTACAGTAATAGTACTGCAGTATTATGAGTGATGTAGTATGCAGTATTACAGTAAAAGTACTGCAGTATTATGAGCGATGTAGTATGCAGTATTACAGTAAAGTACTGCAGTATTATAGTGATGTAGTATGCAGTATTACAGTAATAGTACTGCAGTATTATGAGTGATGTAGTATGCAGTATTACAGTAAAGTACTGCAGTATTATGAGCGATGTAGTATGCAGTATTACAGTAAAAGTACTGCAGTATTATGAGTGATGTAGTATGCAGTATTACAGTAAAGTACTGCAGTATTATGAGTGATGTAGTATGCAGTATTACAGTAAAGTAGTGGTTTGGTCCCTCTGACTGATATATTATTATTATGACATCATTAGATTATTAATAGTGAAGCATCAGTGTTAGAGCAGCATGTTACTGTTGTAGCTGCTGGAGGTGGAGCTAGTTTACACTACTTTATATACAGTTAGCTAGTTTAGTCCAGTGGTTCCCAACCTAGGGGTAGGGCCCCTCCAAAGGGTCAGCAGATAAATGTGAGGGGTGGTGAGATGATTAATGGAAGAGGAAAGAAGAAAAAACTAAGTTCTGATACACAAATGTGTTTTCAGTTTTCTACTAGTCTTTGATTTTTGGTGAAAAAATTTGAACATTTACTGAAATAAAACAATGTGAGATGTAATCGTTATTTGGTGGAGCTGTTAACATCTCCAGAGAACTGGACTCTATTGTTCCATGTCTAGATGTAGCCACTGCTCAGGCCGCAGACCACTGAACCCAGCTGGGAGGTAAGCCCAAGGCCCTGGTTAAAGTAAACAGGGTGGGAAGATCCCCATCCACCTCAGACCCTCCAGCTGATCAACAGCTTTTCCATCCTGGACAAACAGGACTTCCCCCCACTTGTCAGTCACGACATCCAACCTTCATCTTCAGAGTCTTAGGGCCCCTCGTCGTGCCTCCGCTCTCCACAGCTGTGTCCGAGCAGTCCATCTTTCCTGTTAACTGTTGCTTTCAACATCACATCCCCTCTTCATAACCCAGCTGCGTGCAATTCACTACTCATCCTGTATCCCGCTTTAGGTCAGGACTCTGAACTGAAGAGGGAACCCATCCTGTAATCCCCTCTGTGGTTCAGACTTTTCAAGAGCCCTCCTCCTGCTTCACTGATTGACAGTGTTTCCATAGAAACATTAAAACAAAAATTGCCACACCATATTGCTAAGGTCAATGTTTTGAAAATGGTTCAACAGATCCTGTCTCTTTTAAGTAAACATCCTCACAGCCTCTTCAAATAACTACGTTTTTATTGGTCATTTTAATCTTTTCTGAGAGTGAGCATCCTTTTTTTAACAGAGATGGCATTCACCTTGGCATTCTTCTTGCTATCTCCACCACCACATGCACATTACAGACTCTTCGAAAAAACTAACGTGTACGGCACATGTGGAAACTAGACTTGGTACTGACATTTGGTTTAAATCTATACAGACTTTCCATTAGAGTGCTTGCTGTTTTTGACCACATGTGTATCCTGCTTACAGTTTTTTTTCCCAATTGCTAACACACTAAAATGACATGCATAGCAAAGCCTCTTCTCAAGTCTCCAAAAGTCTAAACACATTTTTCTGCTTTACACACATTTTGCATTTCAAAATGACACTTTTGAAATGCACTGAACACGGTTCTCTGCATAAGACACAACAATCTGACATAAAGTCACATGTTTGCCATTTCAAAACACTGCCATTCAAAATGACACTACATGAGCTAATTGGCCAATATATGAGCCACCTAGCCAAACACCTCAATGCTTAATTGTTACCAATTCAATCAGGAAGTAAGCACTATGAAAAGACCACAGGTGAGCACCTTTTTTTTTTACAACAACAATGGAACTTTGCAGAGAGAGGAAGAGGAAGAGGGAGGGTGAGAATGAGAGGGGGAGGAAGAGTGATGGACGAGGCGTTGTGTTCAGACCTAGCTGTGCGGCAAGATGCTGCCTAATTATTTTTCTTGCACATTTTTTCTGCAAATTTCTTTTTCAGTTTACTGTTTTTTTGTGAGCATATTTTTGTTCAGGACTTTACACTCCAATGTAAATATATCTGCTGTGCATATGTTGCACTGACTTGTTTTGTGAACATCAGCATGTGTGTGTATCTGCAAATATTTCTGTGCAACAATCTGAAGAATCTTCTACAATTTGAACTATTTTCGTATTATGACAAAGCATACTAAAGATGAGAGTGCTTTTCATTATGCCCAACAGTGTGTAGTTGGTTAGACAAACATCTGCTAATATGAATGAAGTGTGTGCCAGTTGGTGCAAAAGTTTGATTTTGATAATGCTATATGTAGTTTTGGTTGCAGTGCTTCATTTTGCAGGATTTTGATAAAACCAGACTAGTTTGCAAATATGTGTTTTAGCAATTGGAAAAAACTGTAATACCATCAGACAGCTAGTAAACTCTCCTCCCTCTATTGCAGACGCTCCTTCTCCAGCCGATTGCCAAAAATGTTAACCTTCTTCATAGAAAAGACAAATATCACACCTCTAAACTCTGCATGGACCTTTGTTACCCCCTCCTTGGATGTGTTGGATTGTTTTAGACCAATATCACTGCAAGGTCAAAGGAAAACTGTCACTCATGAGACCCTCATTGAGTCCCCTTAATATTATCCCATTAAAACTGTTTAAAGAAACAATGGAGTCAATCCACCTTGCACTGTTGATCATCATCAATAGCTCTCTGACCTCTGGAGTTGTACCAGATCTTTTTATAACTGCTTATGCTCAACTGCTGCTGAGGTCACCTGGTTTAGATCCAGACTTAAAAAAAAAAAAAAAAAAAAAAAAGGTCCTGCCAAACTGAGCTTATTTTGGAAATGTAACAGGTTACAGATTACTAGTTACTCTGTTTAAAATGTAATAAGTAATGTAACTATTTCAATGACTTCATCAAAGTAATGTAACTTATTACATGTGATGACTTTTTGATGACTTTTCTAATGTTCTAACCAATGTTTCCAGCTGTTAGGGTAAGTGTTCCCATTAAACACCAACATCTAAGTCCAGCTGTTTTTCATGGATACTGACATGATTTATAAGAGAGATCATTTCTTATAAAGCAACATTTATCTCTCATTTGAAAATGTATTCATGTAGATTTAAAAAATATATAAAGTGAATAAGTACGTTTTATGAAAAAGTATAAAGTCTGGGATGGACTTCATTGGTACTGTGACCATTTAAGCCAACATCATGATTTATTTACAAAATATAAAAAATATTGATTTCAAAGAATTAAAAACAGCAATATATGTATTCAGTTACATGTTAAATTTTTTTTTTTTTAAAAACCTCCTGAGTAAAATCTTAAAGGTGTGACTTCAGATGTAACCTCCTTTGTAATAATCAACATTTTCATCAGTAACTGTAATTTAATGATACGTTTTTTCTCAGTAACTGTAATAGATTACACTTACATTTATTTCTTAATTTAATTAAATAATGTGTTACATGGAACTAGTTACTCCCCAACACTGGTGCTGGACCAACTATTACAGACACTTAATGACAACATTATTTTTGAGAGGTTTCAATCTGGGTTCCACCAGCTATAAAGCACAGAAACTGTCTGTCTTAGAGTCACAAGTGATTTACTGATGGCTGCAGACTCTGGTGCATGTTCTATGTTAATATTGCTTGACCTCAGTGCAGCATTTGATACCATTGACCATTCTATCCTGACAGACAGACTAAAATAATAGGTGGGTATTGCTGAAACTGCCCTGGACTAGTTTTCTTCATGTTTAGCCAACAGGGGAAAAAATTGTTTCTGTTGGTGAATTTACCTCTCCAACTGCCCAGACTAAACATGGACTACGACAACCATCAATCTTGGGACCTGTTCTGTTTACCCTGTACATGTTAAGCCTGGGATAGATAATCCATCATCACAATATCTCCTTCCATAGCTACACAGATGATATACACAGCTGTACCTGTCATTTAAACCTTCTGACACCTGTAAATTAGACTTGACTACATAGCTGCCTACATGACATAAAAAAGCTGGATGTCCTGAAACTTCTTGAAATTGAAGTCTGGCAAGACAGAAGTTTTCATTATTTGCCTTGAACACGTCACTTCTTGGCCCCTCACTCCCAACATAAAGTAAGCAACAAAAAACTGGATGTTATCCTGGATTTTAACTTGAGCCCGGAGCAACATGTAAAGAAAGTTTTGTTTTTATGTACTGAGGAATATTTCCAAATTTAGGTCTTTTTTGTCCTCCAGTAACACAGAGAAAAGTATACATGCTCTCATATCCTCCTGTTTCAATTATTGTAATGTGTTGTTTACTTGCCTGAATAATCAAGCTATGGAGCAGATCCAAATAGTTTAAAATTCAGCAGCTGGAGTATTGACCAGAACAAAGTGATTCTCACACATCATCACACCAACCTTGGCTTCCCTGCACTGGCTTACAGTCTCCTTTAGAATCCATTTAATCACATGCTAAGTTCTGAATGATCTGGCGCCAGAGTTCTTTACACTGTACTGTCAGAACAGGCCCCTCAGGTCTGCTATTGTGGTCTTCTAACTATTCCAGAGTCTATGTCAAAATCAAAGGATAATCGAGCCTTTGCAGTACTGGCTCTGGAACAGCCTTCCACTGAACATCAGGTCAGCTGACTCAGCTGCTGCTTTTAAATCTTGTCTGAATACAACATTTCCTAACAGTTGATAGACCACACTCTTAGTCATGAGCTGTTTGTTTTGTTTGTTTGATTTCGTTGAATTTTTAATATTTTGTGCGTGCATGTGCATGTGTATGTGCATATGGCTCAGTGACAAATAAGAGTTGGTAGGATGAGCAATTCAAAAATATGTTAAAACTAGTTTTTAAAGCAGCATCAGGTTTGTACAAATGTTCATTTAGTATTTTTGTTGGTTTTATATCATTTGAAATGATATTTGAACAATTTTTTTTTACCAATAGTAAGACTGAATGCTCCTGAAAATGTCAAATGGTGTAACCACAAAAGAATGATACATATTAAATATTTTATCCACCTACAGTGTATTTAAGTGGACTTATACTAATAATGACTTCATTTAAAAACATCAAGTGAAAAGAATATATCTTGGAGTATTTCTACATTAACATTTTTAAAGCATTTTGTCAATATTGAGCAGGACATATCCTAAAAACAACCATTTTTTCTAAATACATTTTGACAAATGATATAAAATGTGTTAAAAAAAAAACAGTGTTGCATTGCTGAAGTGGATTATATGTATTCCACATTTTAGTTGACAATTATTTTCCTGTATATAATCAGATTTTTATGAAAAAATACTGGTTACACCAATTGGACACTGGGTTGCATCACATCATTGACCCATATATGTACGTATGTATGTTTATGTGTGTATTATATTTAATGAGGGAGAAGGAGTACATGTTATTTTAAGATTGTAAAGTGGTAATTAGACTTTGTTCCAAGCAGAGAATCTTTATACATCTTAATACATGTCTGGACAGGATCTTTAAGTACAGTACTTGAGTAAATGTTAACTTAGTTACTTTCCACGACTACTTAGTTGTATGGAAATAAAATGTAGAGAGGTGAAGAGAGGTCTGGATGCAGTGCAGCTTTAAAGAGCACTTATTGTATGCTGTTAACTTCTGAGCTTAATTAGACCAAAACCTCTGCAGATCTTTTGACCCCAGGCTGAAGAAGCGCTTTGATAACTTTCAGAAGTGATCCAAAAAAGGGTTTGATCATTACCTAACATATGTCATGAATGCATGGGAAAAAGTGGGCCAAACAGACAGAGCGTAAACAGTCAGATAGCTTTTCCAGGCTTCTCCTAACGCTGCCACCTGAGTGCGGTTTGGCAGACAACTTTTCAAGGGGCTCCTCTGCCGGGAAAAAGCTCTGAGCCCGTCCCACATGCTGCTGCTGATGGGTTTGTCACACAGGCCAGGGTTAACCCATACTGGATTCCTAAATGGGCTCCATCTGACTTTAATTATGGCGAACATCGCAAAACCACAGGATGTTAGGAAGATCAAACACACTAAATTGGCTTATGGGACTGCGGACACGCTTTAATACATGCAGATACGTGTAGTCACGTAACAGGAAGAACAAAAGGAGAATTGGACTCATCACTTTTTACTGAATAAGGCAGGAGAAATGAGTGAAAGTGGAAGTATTTTTACCTCAATAAACCATTAGCACATTCATTTTCAGACTTTAGAGTAGAGTTGGCAAGTCGCTGTGATTTCCACATCATCGGGGTCCAGGAAATGACTTGGCTCTTCATTTGTTTACCCAGATATCAAAGTAGCAGAGGCTCCAGATGATTCCACTCATTCAGTCAGTGTGACCATTTACTATGAGAGAATGATTGATAACTATATTAAATTAGTATTTTGAAAAATGAGAAATCATGGGTGCAAAGCTGCCTACAGTAAAGCTATAGCTTTGTAAAGGACTGTAAGTATATGTGAAGAAACAGTGTACAGGTGTTAAATCTTCACTGATACCTACTGTAAGGCTGCTGAAAGGTCCGGACATTGTGACTTATGCAGAATGATTTCATGTGTAAATAATATTTTAACAAAAGGACTACAGTTTCAAGTTAAGTTTATTTCTTAAGCACATAGTATTATACAGAATCAAGTCAAAGTAGCTTTGCAGAGTGATAAAACCATAAAAGATACAAACACACACACACACACACGCACACACACACACATTTATATTTGTCTTTACATCCCTGTGGGACTCATTGACCATATGTCATTTATAGCCCTTTACTCTAACCTAAAACCCCAAACCAACCCCTTACCCTAAACTGAACCTGAACCCAATTCTAACCTTAACCTTAAAACCAAGTCTGAAGCGTGAAATGGCCCTTTGAAGTTTTAAAGACTGACCAAAATGTCCTTGCAACACAGAAATGTCCTCACAATGCTGGTTTTCAACTGAAATTGGTTCCCTCAAAGATAGAAACTCGTGCATGCGCGCACACACACACACACACACACACACACAGAGCCCTAGTTAAAAGCGTAACAAAATAGTTTAGTTTAGTTTAGTTTATGCTTAACCCTTACATACTGTTCATATTCTTACTCATAATTAGGCTTTACATATAAATTCCCCATCAATCATTAATAAATGTTTGATTAGTCATTATGGAAAAAATCACATTCACAATCACTATTTTATGGTCCAGGAGAACATTCAATAGAATATGATGAATACAACATGTTTTAATGATGATTTTAGAATTGTTTGTAATATATACAGGTTAAAATTGTACATTTGCATATCAAAAAATGTGTATCAGCTGCACAAATATACAAAAAGATGCATTTTCATTTCCGTCATATTAGGAAAAGTCAGCCTAAAAGAAATGTGTCTAATGTGTTTTAACAGCTCTCAAATGTAAATAATGGGCCAAATTTGACCCTGAACAGTATGTAAGGTTTAAAGCAGGACAGTGTTTAATCAGTTTTGGTTTGACTCTCCATAATAAAAATGTTTCTGTGTTGTACTTGGTCTCTGGTGTCAAAAACACAATATTTGACAGTTTTATTATGATGGAATGTCCTAAGGACAGTCAGTCATATTCTTTTATTAAAGCACAATGCTAAACTTGACACAACTCTACACACGTCTTTTTAGCTTAACCTCTGCGCTTTATTATTGTCCCCAGACCATGCACCGAATGCAAAGGTTTCTATCTGCATAACATGCAGCCTAATACTAAGAGTCAGAGGGCACCGACTTCTGGATTTTACAGCTGACAGCTGGCCCTCAGTCGGGCTGCACTGTTGGATATGTATTTAATGATCTTGCTAGCACTTGTGTCATCACTCTTGGAGTTGGATACCCAGGCGCATAAGTGAGATATCTAGATATGAGCTGTGGCTAGACTTGATGGCACTTGGGAAAGCTTTGTACCTTGGAAATTAACCTTGCAATCAAAGCTTTCTTTTGAATGCATAGTGTAGATTCTAATACTATTAATGCCAATAATAGTAGGTAACTATTAATAATAATACAAGGGATCAAATAACTAAGGAGGATATCTACTAAAGATTTGCAGCCTGATTTTAGACGCTAGAAACTTGAATGACATTCACCTCATATACATGGCTGCACCTCGCTAGTCCAAAAGTAGCTCCTGCTCAATCAGTATTCAAAGTTCAGCTTTTACTTAGCAGCACTTTATGCAGATCAGATTAATTGGGCTCATTTACATTTGTACCCTGCTAAACAAAAAAGATTGTGATGACGCAAAGATTTTCACCCATGACTGATTTTCAGCAGCCTCATTAAACTTATCAGCCTCCATCATGCTGTTGGCTCTATGAGTCAGAGTGGGCTTTTGAGCTTTATGCTCACAATGACAATTTTGATAGACTGTTTCAAAGGTAATGTTGAAGTTAGTTCAACATGTTAGCATGCTAACATTTGCTAATTAGCACTGATCATAAATACACAATAAAACAATCGTCAAATGGGGCGTCCCCAATGATTCATGCTATATAACAGTTTCTCTCTACTTATCCCCATGTTTACTGTCTTTCCAAACTATCAGCTATCTAATAAAGGCAAAATTCCACAAAAGTGAGGGTTAAAAGAAATACATTGTCAGCTTGTACATTCTGTGCTTTGGACTCTAAATCAGCTGTATTACTTTCTGGTAGCCTACAAAGCCTTTATTTCAAAGTCCACCTCTCATAACTGCATACTTTCAACTTGAGATGAACTTACCTAGTTTGAATGTACACTGGTTGTTATCAGCTCATATCTCTCTGTTTCATCTTTAAAACAAACAATGATGCCAAGGTGGAAGAGGGGGAAAAGTGGCAACATCCTTTTTAGGAGAGGATTCAATAGGCTCAATGGGACAACTTCATTCTGAGAAGCGGCATTTAACAGTTGTAAAGCAGTTCTTGGCTGTGTGATCTTTTATATTTCTGTGTAATTTACACAACTGGTAAAAAATTTGGGATGCACAAATATACCAAGATAGGTAACATGTTAGCAGAATGGAAACCCAGCCATGAGAAAAGACACAATAAGTAAGCTCAAGAGTAACAAATTAGCTTCAATCACAGCAGGAAATAACAAGCGTCCAGCTGTAATACGTCACCGTTTCCCACTCTAATCTGGACTAAGTGGTCTTTGTTGTACAAAGTGTTCAAGTCTTCCAATTACAAAACCTCACAGATCTGGTCTGACTAACACTCCATAACATTCTCCCTGACCTGCAGCTCACAGGTCACACCACAAAGTACAAAGGCACTGAAATAAACACAGTGACCCCTAAAGCTGTCATTATATTTGTCCATAAACAGAATGGGGAGGAAAGGCAGGGTTTCCCCTCTTATGTCAAATGTGTGTAGGTGACGAGATAGTCTGAGGGAAAGGATGATAGGAAGTCCCACCCGGCTGACCAGCAGGTCACTTTCCCAGGGTGAGATAAACAAGGGGTGTGCATGAAATGAACAAGATGAAATTAAAGTGATTCGATGTCTTACAAAAGACCCGTGCAGGATCAGCAATAAATTAAGAGAGACACAAAAGATCACACATTTAGAAAAAAAAGTACAGACATGACTCAAATTCTACATCGCTACTAGTGGCCTCTAGAGGCTTTGATTACACCCCCAAAAACTGATTTGTTGAAGGAACACCACACTGAGGATTCTTTACTAATCGTAGGTTTGCTTTAGTTTATCCTGAGATTCATAAAAATCTAATTGAGCAAGAGTGTTGCCAGCAGAATTCATTGCAATGTACCTAATAGATTATGAAGTACCCTGTGTGTAAAGTTGGCATCTTATCCTGAGGGTGGTGCCAGAGGACAGGCCATCTAATGTCCAAAATAGAAAGGCCGGGCATCAAATGCTCACATATCATAACAATCAGCCAAGTGGAAATTAGTACCAGCTGAAATTCTGACCTCATTGTCATGCCAGAAAGAAAAATCTAGGGTAACACTCTGGGGACCATTGACCAGCATTGTTGGCCTGTATCATCCTCTGGACCAGAGTGTTGCAGTGTGACTGACCATCCATCTGACCATTATCTGTAAGGGACAAAATTAGACAGTGCACAGCGTGTGTGTGTAAACCATCAGCGGATCAGATAGCCATATATGTTGGTCACCAACATTTACAACATTTATATGGTAATAATTCAATCAGTATCAAATAAAACAAGACTGAGAGACATCCCTCATGGAAGCCAAAGAAGACAGCCCATTATATCTGATGACTAAACAGTTTCCTCACTGAGAGAAGAGGATGCAGGGATTAGAAACCTTCATGCCTTCAGCCTGTAAAGGCTTAAGTACACCTTTAATTTGCAATAATAGAATTAACAATTTGACTTGTTGACTGTGTGGAATCAAGGGTGTGATTACAGTTTTCTGACATGGACTATCTGACAGTGGGGCAGTTGATTCCCGTCTTCTCCAGTCCATATGTCACTGTGTCCTTGGGCAAGATACTTAACCCCAGATTGCTCCTGATGGCTGTACCAACTGTGTATGAATGTGTGAGTGAATGTTAGATTCCTCCTGATGAGCAGGTTGGCACCCTGTGTGGTAGCTCCTGTCATCAGTGTATGAATGTGTGTGAATGTGTGAATGTGACATGTAGTGTAAAAGCGCTTTAAGTAGTCAAAAAACTAGAAAAGGTCAATATAAGTACAGTCTATTTACCATTTACAATCACTGTGAGTTAACACACGGACACGATTGATAAAAATCAATCGCAGCAACTGGATAAATGTGTAGAGGTGATAAAGTGAGGCCAGGTTTGAAAGTGTTTTTTTCATTCTTCACACAGCTATTAGCGTCAGTTTTACACGAATTGACTGCAACACCATGAATGGTTTCAAGGGGAGGCTGAAAGTGAGCAGTTACAAGTTTGTACAATTCATTGCATGGAGACTACAACATTTTTTTGAAGCATACTGAGACTTGACAAAGCATCTTTGAGAGATGAAATGGCTTCTTCCTGCATTCTTTAAGAGAATCTGTTATCGTTTCTCTTTTTTTTTTTGAATGATAGCATATTTCTGAATGATATACAGTATGCTTTATCTGGTCTGCAGTTATCATTATACAGTTTTTTAATCTGCTTTCAAAGATCAGGCAGACTTTGACTAAACAATCAAACATTAAGTAAATAGCACATCCTCTTCTGTAACACTTCCAGAGAGGTGTTCACAGCAACTGTCACCAGAAGACAACCTGGATGTCGCAGTAATAAATAATCCTCATACAGAGAACCATCATTCACACAACATGTGTCTGTGGCTTGGATACAAGCTAAAACTAACATGAAGGAAGGGCTTATCTTAAATGATTAACCAGATACACATGTGAGCCATAGGATAACATGCAGTCATCCTCTGAGCCTGCCAGTAGATAAGATGGATGGATGGGTTGCCATGAAATCTAGTAATCATGTCCTCCATTACTTTTTGTAGTTCCGAGTAAAATGTTTTGTCAACTATTGGACAGTTTATATGAAATATGCATCAGACAGTCATGTCCTGTTCATTCAGCACCATCATCATAAATGTGTGTCATATTTTATTGACCAAATAAAACTAATGACATTCCCATTGGCCTCAGCTGTACTTGTTTTAGTGCCAATTATCAAATGATGGCATGTAAGCACACTTAACTTAGTTAGCATTGTCATTGGGAGCATGCTAGCTGGTTCAGAGTAACACTGTGTCCATTATTACACACAGAGCTGCTGGTGTGGCTGTACTCTTTTGTTGTTTCTCATGAATAGTTTGGTTGTTTTTGGCCGTGCTGATGCTCAGAATGAGTCTGATCCAGTAAGCTAGGACGTGCATGGCCAGTTCCTGTCAGTCCTGACTCACTGCATAATATTTATTGCTGCGTTCAAATGCAAACCCAATGAAACAGCCACCAGCAATACATTCCATAACACAACTTCCTCCTCCTGCTCAGAGCCAAGGGGACCTGGTCTACTCTTTTCAACACTAGGCACATGATTTTTTTTGGTTGTTTAGACTGCCTTTTGTATCCAGGTGTTTTCTCCATCCACAGTGGATGCTGACTAAGAGTGTCCATGCCCCTTTAGCTAAGGGGCTCTGGGGCTTTTTCTCCCTCCCTGAAGCATCCCTTAGAAGAGTTCAGACAGCAAGCCTGGGGAAGCCATCTGCCGGGCCCCTGTGAAGGAGGATGCTCAAGCAGGCAGCATCTGCTACAGCAGTAATTTCTACTCTCTTACTGTACCTATGAACAACACAGACTACATTGATCACATCCTGTAGGAAAGTGGATCCAGCATCATGCAGAATCTCCCACAGTGACCGAACCTGCATGTTAATACTCACAAGTGCACACGGGCCAATCATGATACAACAGAGTAGCACTGACAGAATCATTTGTATCTGCCAGAGCAAATAAAACACCAGTTCAGCAGACATGTTGAGATAGAGATAGAGAGTACACAGACCTGGAGCTTTTTTGTCAGTTCATCTGATAACCACAAACATGGAGAGACACAAGAACAATTCTCCTTATAGTACTTTCTATATGTACAGCGCTTTGTTCTACACGAGTTGTACCCCATCCACTGCAGCACATGGATCAGTCTGGCAGGCCGTTGAGGATAATCTGGATGATATTTTAATGTCTAAATCATAAGGACGAGCTGGACTGATTGAGCTGTTCCCAAAAAGTCTGAGTTGAAAAGGAATGTTGGCTAATTTAAAGATGCACATATGTTTCTGTCATTGCCTTACAGGAGGCCAATCAGAATTTTGGGATATGATTAACTTTCTCCCTGAGCTACAACACAGAGATCACCGTATGGATCACAACTGCTCTTGTATTTTTACAGCTCATTGTCAACGAGTGACTCAACTCAATATTTTGTCTTGATACATCATTGCTATTGTGTTATCTTGGTGCTTTGAGTCTGTAGCTTTCTGAAGTCATTTTTTAATATCCTAACATATGAGTTTGTATTTGATGAATACTGTTCTTTATTTCGGTGTCTAATTTTTTTTCTACCCCTCTAATGATTCATTTGATGGCTGATGTCTGGGTTGTCCACTAACTCCAACACAATTTCTCATTGCATATGAAGTTCTCACTTACAAATGCATTTAATAATCCTTAAAATAGCACCAAAGCTATCTTATTTGTATATAAATAACCTGTTTTTCCTGAATTCATTTTTATTGAATCAATTTAGCAAGAATGTCTTTATCCCAGATTAGAAATTGGAATTTCATCATAGCAAAAACCTACTGAACATTATGAATGAAACAGAGGAATTTAACTCACATATTTAGTTTTGGACATACCAGGTTTCTGACAGTGACAATAATAATCAACAGAGAATCAGACTTGTGTTGTATTTTTGTAGAGCCTGACAACAACAAAAGAAACAAAAAAAGAGGAAAAAATAAGGCTCACTTTTTTTTCTACCGTCATTGAGGGACCCTTTCTGGTCAAGGGCCCCTGGGCTAATGGTAGATCCGGCCATGATTATTTAAACTTTTTAACTTTAGGTCATTGGCACCAAATAATTTACTCTGGATGCAGTCTTTGGTTGGCTGTGTTGGAATACACTGCGCCAGCTCATTCAATACTATACTGTTTTCACCTCTATAGCTTGGAAGCCTCACACACTGTTGTTAATCAGAATGATTGTGCCCAGTTTCCAAACAGCTAACCTTTGCCTCTGTTAAAAACTCAACAGCCAGGGTTATTTCTGACACTGAATGTATTCCAACACTTTTACAGACGGGTGTGTTCAAAACTAAATACAGATGGAAAGAGCAGTAGAGCATAAAAGTGATTGGTGGGATGAAGTTTTGAGCAGGGTCTGTTTCACATCATTAAAGCACACGATTTAATCCAGTTTAAAAGCAGCACACCTAACTTGATGGTTTGGATGAAGTGGACTGAAGCTGATGAAGACACAAACACAACCCTTCGTTATGCTATTCATGATATTAAATCATTATTTCCAACAGTCTTCAATAGACTGAACCCAGTTAAAGACATATCTGATGCTGCCCATTAGGCAACAGAGGGTTTCATTCAGTCCTGTACTGACCTCTACTGGTGAAGATGAAAATAGCAGCAGTGAATGCAGTAACAGCCTTTAACAGCCTGAAAATGAATTCTATTAAAACAGAAACACTTTTAATTAATTAATAATTAATAATTATTGTTTCCAGCATGCCACAAGACAAATTCTGCCAAATATTCTAAGACAAATTATTCTAAATCAGATTGACATTGATTTAAGTTTTTAGCAGCATAAAAGTAATAACATCTTTTATATATCTTACATGCGCGTACTTCCTGGACTGCAACACATGTGGTCACTTTTAGTCGCGCTGCACTCTAAGATGTGTTTTCTTTAACGTTGATATTTGGCTTTACTGTGCAGAATGATGCATGGTCAGGAAGAGATGTTAAATCATGTGTTGTTGTATACCTGCTGTTGTTGGCTGCTTTTAGTCCCATATGAGTCTGTATATTGAGAACAGAGGTCATTTGTCTGTTCCAGGGTCTCATCTTAAAAACCAGAAGGGACAGAATGTTTCAGTCAGGAACCCAGGGGTTGTGTCTGCATGCTGAGTCAGTATCTTCTTTCAAATCTATCATTAAAATGCACTTTTGTCAAAGAGCTTATATGATTTTTGGTGTTTTTGTTTCATTTTGTTTTGTTTGCTTTGACTTGAATTGCATTTTTATTTATTTTATTTAATATAACTGGAATTTTCTTTTACATATTTTATTCTGATTATTTGTCACTTCCCTATTTGATTTGACCATTACTATTGATTGTATAAAAAGTACTTTACAACCTGAGTTTTCAAAGTGTTCTGTAAATAAAGATTATTATGTACTATTCAGAGAAGACCAGTAACAGTTATCCATTTTGGGCACACAGCCTCTCAAATCTGGTGTTCCGCTGCCCTCTATAGACTCTTTAAAGGCTGCATGATATTTCTGATAACTATACTATACTCAACTCAACTCTATATACTTTAAGATTGTGTGTTGTATTTACATGTAAATGTTCTCCTACATGCTTGATAGAAAAAGGGGCATGGGAGTGGTATTCAGTTGGTTGCAATCAGCAATTAAGTATAAGATTTATGTTTATAAACGAGTAAATGTACTTAGTTACTTTCCACCACTGCTGATGAATGAAAGAAATAAACACATCACTGCTTTAACTGTGGATTATTCTGACATTGACACAACACAGATTCTGCATTTGTGTCACAAGACTGGAATAATGAAAATACATATGTGTGGACAGTAAAGCTGCTCCCAGATGTTCCACACTGTAGCAGAAAAATACATAGAGCAGATGATCTCATGGGTTTATGTTGATTATATGTTACTGACAGACAACACAGCCATCAAACTCACCACAGCAAAACTGCCACATACTATAGGCTGGATTACATTAAGGGAAAAAAAAACATGCACATCCCAGTGCGCATGAACGGAGTCAACAGGAACTTGTGAAAACATGGTATAACATAATATCTACATGGCCCACATATTAAACTGTGAACCTTAATTTGCCATTTCTACAGTATGAAGATATTTGATGATACATTATGTTGTCATAAGATTGTGGGATTTTCTCCCAATCAGCCACAAGAGCATCAGAGAGGTCCAAAACTGACGTTGGCTGATAAGGTCAATGTTGCAGTTCATCCCTAAGGTGTTGGTTGGGGGTTGAGGTCATATCACTGTATGCTGTAACATCAGATTTATTTGAATTGGAAGTGATGGAGATGGAAGATTTGAAAAAACACAAAAAGCATTCAGTGACTACAGCCTTAAAATGTCCCAAATATATTCTCACTCAAACACAAATAAGCAAGAAAACTGCAGTACATTACATTTTTACACATTAATACACATTAATGTCTTCATTTCAAAACTCTTCAGTTTATGTTAAAAAACTAACATGTATTGATATGGACAACCATCTGCCAAATCTTAACCACACTGAAATACATCTATATTCAATCAAAAACAGTAGAATACATTGTTGTATGTTTTATAGAGAGCTACACATGTTGCTGTATTTACACAATATACACATTTCTTACACTATTAACCATGAGAAGAATACAATAGTGATTTACTGCTTCACAAACTGGCATAAAAACATGAATCCTGTGTTGCCTACACTACAGAGTCAGCTTCCTGGGTACCATCGTATCCAGGGGCCTGAAGTCTCCATCATAAAAAGAGCACAACAGTGGATGTATTTCCTGCGCCAGCTCAAGAAACTCAACCTGCCACACAGGCCCTGATGATACAGTTCAACACAGCGATCATCGAGTCCATCCTCACCTCATCAATAACCATCTGGTTTCAATCGTCCGCATCACAACGGAGAACCAAACTCCAGTGCATAGTCAGGACAGTGGAGCGGATCATCGGTTGTAGTCTGCCAGCGTTACAGTACATCTACAACAGCAGGGTCATTAAACATGCTGGTGAGATTATAGCTGACCCCTTTCATCCTGGACATCATCTTTTCCGCCTACTTCCTTCTGGAAGAAGACTGCAGGCTGTTGAACCCTCACATACTGTTCATATTCTGAGCCGTCAACAGTATTTCCTCACATAATTAGTCTCTATACCAAACTTCTGAACCATAAATCATTGATAAAGACCTCATCAGTCACAGATAAACACGATTTATCCTTAATGAAGCTTTTCAGACAGCAGAGAGTTTATACTTTAGTTTTTATGATTAGAAAACGATATGAAAAAACACTATACTATGGTCCAATATTAAATAAACCATGAGAACTATTTCAACATTCTTGAAATGTTGGATGAAAATGTGTCAAATATATTTCCTTTTTTGTATATTCTGGGTCACATTAGGGGAAGGCATCAAATTTCAGGCTAAAAGAAAACAGTTTTTTTTTTTTGTTTTTTTTTTTTTACTGTTCTCTGATGTAAAAATGGGTCAAATTTGAACCAGCAAGACACAACATGCAAATACTTACTTCCCTGTGTCACTTTTTGATTGCACTGGACACTTTGAATAAACATACAGTGCCTTGGGAAATGCAACTTTGCCCTTTTAGAGATTATTTATTTAAGCTCATTTATATTTATTCAAATATATTTTTCATTATTTGTCTATTCTTCTTGCTGTTCTTACCATTAATCAGGTCCTATGTTTTTAAAGATGTGTTTAGGTTATGTTATATGTTTCATGTCATACATGTCTGCACGCACCAAAGTCAATTTACTTGTATGTGTTACATAACTGGTGAAATAAAGTGATTCTGATTTGGATTATTGTCTGCTGGAAGGATTTGCTTTGGTGTATAAAATGAACTGTTGTGTCCAACAATGTGTTGGTAAAGTGAACTGAGTGAAGAGTTTTGATGATGTGGGTTTGTAATAGACATGTAACCAACTGTAAAAAACTATAAGATGTTCTTCCATGGGCATGCTTTCAGGCCTCAGTTATTATTTTGTAATTCTTAGTAAAACTGTCCTGCTCAGGCTGAGTCTACTCTTATTTGGTTATTACTACAGATTCTTTATTAGTGCTCTTCTATGACTGCAGGAAAATATTCATACAAAGCAAGAAAGAGACACAGAAATGCAACAATAAAGTTATTTTCATCATAACTCATATAGTATGTTGTACAGACCTACTCTGTGCTTATAAAGGTTTGACATAATAAACATAACAGCTGATATATACAGATGGATGACAAATGAAAGGATAAACAAGAAGTGTATTATGGAGTGAGGCCACCACAAGCCTCTAGAACAGCTTCAGTACTCTGTGCCAAGTCTTTATTGGAGGGATTAAGTCTGTTCTTCTGCAAATTATTCCCTCATTCATACAACCTTTATTTAATCTTATTGAGATCAAGGTCTCTTTTGCAAAAGAGATCTGTGTACAGTAGATAAAGAAAGAAAAACAAGCATAGCAAAAGTACATAGAGCATCAGAAACAATCAGACATGACTAAATACATTTGAAGATGGAAGTTTTTTTTTTTTTTTTTTTCGGTTTTATCATTTGATCTTATGGAGATGGTGGTGGAGGGCATTGTCTTACCCATCAACCCAAAATCTTCTATAAATGTTCAACTGGTGACTGCATTCTATTTAATTAACATCATTTTTATTCTCATCAAACCATTCCACCGTATGCACTTGAAAACCCTTGCATTTGATATGTTTCTCCACTCTTTTATTCTGTTTTTTTTCTTTTAATGTACATTTCATTATCCAGTACTGATGATTGTGGGGATAGTCACAGTCTGTGTTCAACTATTTTAAACACTGAGACAGTGGACAATTCAAAATCTCAATTGACCAACTCTCCACACTGGTTTTCATGCATTTCAGAACCAAATGAAAATCATCTGGTTTAGTTAGATAATGCATCACATCATATCTGCTTTTATTGTCAGAGTTGGACTTACTGCTGTGTAGTAATGCAGCAGTAAATCCAGACTGATCTGACAGTCTTGCAAGGCAAACAACTGAATAACAGTATAGCTGAAAATAAAAACAGACGAGAGTTCACAGTAATATGATTTATCTCAACCAATTTCTATTTCAGAACTGCTACAAGCTGATTTTCATGCCATACTGAAATACTTATTGGTGGATAATATAAGAATTAAATAAAAAGCAGAATGACATTCCTATTTAAATGGCAAGCATTGACATACAGCAGATGTGATTTTTTATTTTTTTTAAGTCAAATCAAGATAACCAATCCAATTTAAAGAGTCATATCCTTAGTGTGGCTCTCATCCTTCATGCAGGTATTGGTTTTGACACATCAAAGATGGAGCGAGGGGGATGTGATTGGCTGCTGTGACTCTGTATTCCCTTGTGATTCTCCCTCTGATGCATCAAACAGGCTGGCAGAATCATCTGCCTCATTCATTTCTTCCAATGTGCATGTTGAAAGGGAGGAGGAGAGTTATTTTATGCACAGTTATACTACCTGTTAGACCTGGAATCACGCCAGCCAGGCTGTGGGTCAGCTCAGTCCACGCTCACTGTAAATCACTGTGTAGAAGCAGGGGCTGGAAAAATGTGAAGTCAAAATACAGCCAGGCTCCGAGGCCTTATATTGAGCCATTTTAGGGTACAAATTTGGATCTAATGGACCTTCTAGGATAATGTATTTATATATAGTTATATCTCCTCCGCCTTCAAACACAAATACTATCTTTATCTCTAAGCACATCGCGTTCCTTTCAACCAACATTTTTCCCATTGAAGCCATGTTAAGGGGGCGTTTTCACTGAATTTTTCCCCTTTGCAGCATCAGTAGCACAGAGCCAGCCTCCGACCAGACTACGCTGTTCCTGCTTGCTGTGTGAGGGGTTTTTTCTCAGGTTGGGAAACAAGATTACGCACAAGGACAGCAAATAAACACAACCAAAACAAAACGCGCCGTCTTTTCACCTGGGGAGGGAGGAGGGGGGGTGGGACGGTCAGTCGCCCCGTGCAGGAGCATCTCGGGCCCGCGCCGATTCGCGTGAGAGGAGGACAAAACAGGTAGAAACTTGGAGGCTTTTTTTTTTTCTTCATTTTTCATGCCTCGGCGCATATCCGGATTGACGGGGACGCTCTACTTTCCATGTCTGATGCGATTACACACATGCAGAGGATTGGAGGCTACATTAGAAAAAGGAAGCGGGCGGGAGAGGGCTCGTTTAAAGAAATGTCTCGTTGCGGTTAATGTCTCTATTGGCCAATTACAAGCAAAAGTGGTTGGCGGAAGGTGTAGTGGTTAATTCTGTGTGTGTCGGCTAAATGCAGCTAGCTTAAACGAACATGTTTGTCCTCCACTGAATTCGCGCTATTAAATAATTCCAGTCCTCCGTGTAAACTAACGTCGCCGTAACCGGCTTTTTTTTTTACTGTTTTAAAATAGCAGGAAAAGCCTTGTTCAACGTCTGCGTAGCTACGTCGAAGAGAGGTGTTGCTTCTCCTTACAGTCAGGCTCAGTATAATTACTGTTATGTTTGCCTACATGTTCCCGGTCACATTCCCGTCTTTTTCCACTCGGGTCAGTCCGCCGAACATGGCACGGTCACGCCATATCCCTCCACCTTTAACGCCAGCGGCGAGCTTCGTGTTAGTTAGTGCATATCTTATGGAAATGAGTGTGTGAGCTCCAGCGGCGCTGCTCACAGGCCGCAGCCGAACAGAGCGCTCCGTTGCTTGGACTTGTTTACATGGAAACCTCAGGAGGGGGGGAAGCGGTAACCTTTCCTCCGTAACGTCCCCGGTTATCATATGGCTTACGAGGAAAATAATGACTGGGCTTCATTATGGCTTCCTAGATATAAGTAGTGGACCTGACAGGGTTTTTTTTTTCACTAGAACTTTAATATTCAAATATGTCAAATTATTTTTTCGTTGCTATTTGATGTTAAGCGGTCAAAGTGTAAGTGAGTGGGTATTATTAGCGGTTCAGTGAGGGTTTCACATGAAAACAGCTTCTCAGGTTGTTCCTCATTCATTTTTAAGTATGTTGGAGGATGTGCTCACCATGCTGCTCTGATATATGGAACACATTAAAAAAACATAGTGTTAAAAAAAAAAAAAAAAAAAAGGACTGCACCACTGACACTGAGATCATGGCTTCACTGTTTTCTATTGTTTATATTGTACATACATACATAGTAGTGAAAGGATTGAATTAGTTCATTCCAGTAATAAACTTGATAATTCAAAAATTTGACATTTGACAAACCAATAAAAGAAAAATATCTTAAGAAATGATTGTTTCCTCAGCAGAGTTTTATTGCTGCTGCTGAAGATAAGTTGTTACATGTTTGTATCAGGAATACAATTGACAACAAACATAATTGAATAACTCATTTATGATTAATCCAAACAAAACATTTTAGACTTTCTCTTTAGTGTCATCACAACATTCAGAACTTTGACTCATGATCTCAGTATTTCATAAATCCTGTCTATGATGCTGCTATCTAATGTATTCCAGTTCATACCTACATGCCTAATTGAACTGTTATATGCGAATATGTTAAGATATTTTGTATACACTTGAATTATGTTAATTATTTAATGCAATCACACATATTGATTTACAATGACTGATTGTAAGTGCTACAGTCATCTCCACCATCATTTCATTTCAAGTGTCAAAATATCATTAGATCAGTTGAACTCAAATTATATTTTTAAAAAACAACAACAAAAAAATAGGTTTTGAGGTATGTACATCTTCTTACAGAAACATTATCTGGGGTCCTCTGGATCACCTCCACAACAGTCTTAATGACATGTTATACTCTGTTTCCAGATCAGGATGTCAGCCAGAGGGGGAAAGAAGAAGGCCACCAAGCTGTCCCGTTCAGCCCGGGCGGGTGTCATCTTCCCCGTGGGGAGGATGATGAGGTACCTGCGCACCGGCACGCACAAATACCGCATCGGCATGGGTGCGCCTGTCTACATGGCAGCGGTCATCGAGTACTTGGCAGGTAAGGAGGGGGGGGGGCGTCACATGATTGGTTTTATCATTACCTGTGTCCACTACAGCTTTAGTGTCTGTAATAACATGTTGCTGCATGTGTGTAGTTGCGTGCAGCTGTTAACATCAGACTCACAGAAACACAGTGCTCAAGCCCAGGTGCTAAATACAACATGTACACACACACACACACACATACACACACACACACACGCACACACACCCTGTCCATCTGCATATGTGTTGAATATCAATTATTTACTGTATATGATGTAAAGTTTATTAAAAGCCATTAAATGAACCATTTTCATATCATATCATTTTACTTATTGTCATATTTGTCATATATTTGTTCCTACTTTTCATTTTTATATGTTTATAATCAATGTACTGGTGTAATAATCCTGAATTGTGTTGTGTTTAATATCACTTGCTATATTCTTATGATTATGTACATATGTATACTATGTTTAATAATATTATTAATTGTATATATAGCATGTAAAGCTTAACATGAGAAAAAAACACGCATACAAATTACAAAATAGTAAAGTTGAATCCAGTTATCCTCTTTAATTACCATCTACAAAGCACTGTGATCATAAATGATACATTCATAATGACAAACAGCCTGCTGAACAGAAGGCAACAGCAAAACACATTTCTTTTTGTCTGTGTGCATGTGTGTGTGTGTGTGTGTGTGTGTGTGTACACATCCCTGCAGCAACAGTCCACATGTAAGAGATTTCAGTGTAATCTTCCTGACTGCTGTACTTGTGTTTCCGAGTCACACAGTGTAAAGTAAATATGTTTGAACACAACAACACACACTGTGTGTCTGATGGCTCTCTGCTGTTTTCTGTCCTCTAAGCTGAGATCTTGGAGTTGGCAGGAAACGCAGCGCGAGACAACAAGAAAGGCAGAATAACTCCCAGGCACATCAAGCTGGCTGTGGCCAATGATGAGGAGCTCAACCAGGTAAACACAACACACTGCTCTACTATTGGCTGATGAGTGTTTGTGTGAGGATGTTTACAGTGGGTTAAGTTATTTTCTTGACCCAGATGTCTTTTAAACAGGAACATACATCAGTGATCACCTGAGTCCTCGTGCATCTAGATGTTGTTGTGTGTCCTGCTAAAAGAAAACAGGACAGTTGGTGGCAGAGAGGAAACTAAGGGAGAGAGAAAGGAGATGACATGCAACAAAGGTCCCGTTCTGGACTTGAACCAGGGAAATTGGATATATGGCATGTGCTGTAACCACTCAGCTACGAGAGCACTCCAAGAATGCACTTTTTACAGTAAACAGGATCTTCTTGAAGTCAGGGTCACTTCAGAACACAGTGAGGAGAAAGTAAGTGGAAACTCATCAGGACTTCTCAATGAAGTGATAGTAAAAACTAGCAGTGAACTGTTTATGTAACAGGGTTTCAACACATCCAATTTAAAACAGTTAAAATGACCACCAATAAATCCATGTAAAAACAGTACTGTATACATTGTTAAATTGTTGTTAGAGAATTAACATATTGAGCTACAGCAGCAGAACTTAAAGGCAACATTCATATTTTTTTTTAAATTGTTGCCCTATGATTAGAAATGATTGAAAAAAGGCTTTAGATTCTCCTTATTGCTCTTACGGGAGAATCCTACAACAACCAGAATGCATTGCATGTGTCCTGACAAATCATAAGTGGTAAATGGACTGTACATATATAGCACTTTTCTAGTCAGTAACACACAGTTGGCCTAGCCATCAGGAGCAATTTTGGATTCGGTATCTTTCCCAAAGACATCAGCGTGTGGACTGGAGGAGCCAGGAATTGAACCACCGTTATTTCTATTGGTGGACCGCTGCTCTACTTCCTGAGCCACAGCTAGAGGTAGACTGACTTTATTGACATTGTGTTCATGATCAGTAAATACAAAGTTAGTGAGCAACATCATATCTCTTTACTCAGGTTTATTTTTATTTACAAGACGTTTTTTCGTCATCGAGTCTGAATATCGTACCAGTGTGAAAGAATCATAAAACAAACAGCGTGCTCGACACAGTCAAAACACCTTCCAGTCTTCATTTAAGCTTTTTTTGGGTGACTGTCATGGATGAAGGGAAGTGCTCAAGCTGGATGCAGCCTCAAAAGTGAACTTACAGCTAACTTTACACAGTGGCTGTTTGCTGCTCTGTATTCACAGTTAAAGTCCATAATATAATAGTGTCAGGTTAACAAAGCACTGTCTGTCTCCATTCTCTCTGACCATCTTACAGCACCTCTCTCTCCACTGTCGCAGCGTGATACTACACTTCAAATTATGAAACTATATTTCTTCCAAATATGCTGATATTTTAAAATATTTAGTAGTATGATGTATATTGGACAGACGATATTATCAACTGATATTGGCCTGGATATATCGGTATCAGTGAATAATTTGTATATCGGTATCGGTGAATAACTTGTTCAATATGTGCCAATATTTTAAATGTAGAAAAAAAAGTTATATAGGCCATATTGTATGTATAATTGATCCTTTTTCTTAATTCAAGTTTAATATATGTGTGTTTTTTATTCATAGCTAATTACAATGATTAAATTCAGAGTGTAGTTTACTGTTTAAGTGCACTGATTTCATTTTATACAGTTAAGTTTATTGTTAAACTGTAATATATTAATATCCATTACATGTCTTTGTTTTCCACACTGTTCCTCTAATCAACAGATGAGGCTGAAAACCAGCAAAGTGGTTCCATTAATGAATTCAGCTGTTTAGCAGAGCGGGAACCAGATACCAGAACATCCCTAATTTACACATCTAGCACACACACACACACACACACAGCAACATTAGCATTTACATTTATTAGACTCATGTTTGTGGTCGTCCAATGAATATAAAGAAAGTGATTATTTTAAATGAGATGTCTGTTTGGTTGCTGCAGCACGTCCTCACAGGAAGTGACAGCTGGAAATGAAGAATCCATTTCAAGAGAAATAGCTGGACTCACTGACAGGCCCAAAATTCTTTAGCGCCACACCCCACACCACATTTAAATGAGTGGCACCCCCCAGTAATGAAGACCTCAACATTCAAAGACAGATCTCTGTGCTGTGTGGGCCTGCCAGTGGATCAGGTTCCCCCGCTGCACCTTTAACCTCATCTAGTCATTACACACACATAACGCAGCACAGCTTTATTCACATTCTCAGAGCTTTAAGTGAAGCTCGCATCCATCCACTTTATAGACTTTATAGAGATGATAAAGTTTGTAGAGATATCTCATGTCAGGAGAAACATTTATATCTTTTC
Source organism: Scomber scombrus (assembly GCF_963691925.1). Lineage (NCBI taxonomy): Eukaryota > Metazoa > Chordata > Actinopteri > Scombriformes > Scombridae > Scomber > Scomber scombrus. Next base: position 1,946,294 of record NC_084981.1, read on the forward strand.
AAAGGTGCAGCTGTAATAAATGCAGTTTGGATTGTGAGAGTAACAAACGCTGTTCCATTAGTTACTGTCCCGTCATGATGATGATGTGACATTTTAGTGGAGTCCTTCCTCTGGAGTGTCAGACATGTGTGTGCTGATACTGAAGGTGTCAGCTGACAGCAGGTGGTGTGTGTTGCAGCTAATATTTCAGAGGGTGCGAAGTACCCCCCGACACTGAGGTTAACCTCAGCTGGGAACGACCGCAGCTGCCACACACACACACACACGCACGCACACACGACACATCCGAGTGTGTTAAAGAGAATGACGTACTTCATCAGAGTTGAAGTGTTACTGGTACAATGTGTAACGAGCACTATTTCTGAAATGTCTCCTCTGTTAGCTTCTGCGGGGTGTGACCATATCAAACGGGGGGGTTCTGCCTCGGATCCACCCGGAGCTTCTCTCCAAGAAGAGGGGAGGCCGGGTGAAAGTGGACAGCCAGGCATCCGTCCCCGAGAAGCAGGAAGAACGCTCCAAGAGCAAGAAAGTCGTCAAATCCATCAAAAAGGTCAAAGGCAAACGAGGCCGCAAACCAAAGGTTGGTCAGCGACGATGCAGTGAGCAGATGTTGGTGGTTATTAAGACATCAGTACACATCTGTCTTACAGAGTCTAACAGTGTTGATGATGCAATCTGAAAAGCTTGCGTCCAAACTATTCTTGTAAACGTTCCAACATCAACAATCCTACAATCATGCAGACTTTACACAGTGATAGTGTGGGTGTGCAGAAGTGTCACACTGTTCCTCACACAGCTGCTTCTCTCACTGCTCATGTGTACAACTGTCCCAACTACATAGACACAAAAACACACAGAATTCTGATCTCTAATCTTCATGTGAAGACAGGAAAACAGGTTTAAACAGCGTTTCCTGCAGACATGATCGTACAAGTCACAGTTCACTTCCATAAAACACACTCAGCATACATAGAAGTGAAATGCTGTTCTTGACAGATCAGGATGTACACATTTAAAACAGGCACAACTAAAGACATATTTAACATCTTTAAAACATCAAATGATTTTCAAAAGAGCAGCTTTGAAGGTAAACTGCTGATGAGTTTACTTGTGCAATGAGGGATAGCTTATGTATTGGTCCATAATAGTGCTGAGTCGTTACTTGTGCTGGTTCATTGTGTCCCAATGTATCATCTCATAACTTCCTCCATAGTTACTGATCTACTTTAAACTCTCAATGAGAAACATCACAATGAACATGACCATTGGAAAAACATTCACATCTAACATGAATACAGTTTATTCAATATATTGTAGTTCTGACTTTTTAAATGTCTATTATATTATATTCACAGAGTCCCTGCGGATCATTAAAAAGTCTTAGAATGTCTTAAATGTAGTTTTTGACATTCAAGGTCTTAAATGTGTTAAAATATCTGGAATTGTAGGAGTTTGCATTACATTTGTTTGTTATTTATCATTATTATCATTATTTTCTGATTATTTTACATAAACCAACCAATCAACTTATTCATTAAAGTAAAACATAATCAGTATATAATAAAACTAATTCTAAGTTACAGTCCTATATAAATGATCCATTTCAACCCACTACAACAGTAGAATCCTGCGTAGTATTATTATATGACTCATAATATATTATATATGAGTACACATGTCACATGTGACACTTTTCTGTATTTAGCACTAACCTGAAAAACTTGAAAAGAGGTTTTAAAAAGGTCTTAAAAGTCATTAAATGTGTACTTAAAGATGTGCAGATACCCTGACTCCTTTTCATTGTGGCTTACACTGGAAAATGTGCATAATTAGTGTGAATATGAAACCTGAGTTTCATTACAGATGCCAACAGTTTGAGAAATGTAAACCAATCTCAATCAATCAATCAATCTTTATTTGTATAGCGCCAAATCACAACAAAGTTATCTCAGGGTACTTTACACATAGAGCAGGTTCTAAACCGTACTCTTCAGGTTTTAATTTTAAAGAGACCCAACATTCCCACATGAACAAGCACTTAGCGACAATGGCAAGAAAAAACTCAGAGCACATTGAAAATCCACATTGAAGCTAGAAGGTCCGGGACTGGAATCTGTCATCCGGACGTCTACAGGCCCAGATTACCTGTGAGACGAGAAAGCACAGACTACTCCGGGGAAGAAGTTTAGGTTATTGAATGCATTAATAGTACATGAATGTTAGTGGATATAGATGGATGGATAGAGAGAGAGAGGAGGAGAGAGGAGCTCAGTGCATCATGGGAGTCCCCTGGCAGTCTAAGCCTATAGCAGCATAAAGTAGAAGCTGGACCAGGACAAGCCTGGCCGGACCTAATTATAAGCTTTAAACATGTTTTAAACTTTGATAACATGATTTCAAGTCAAGGTTCATATTTTCTGTAGCTTTCAGCTGCATCTCTCATGGCAGGACTTCAGTCAAGATTGAAGTGAAGTCCATGACAAGTTCAAGTGTGAGCCGCTCAGATGAGATGTGGCTGAAGTGTCTCCTGAGCTCCTGATGATGCATTCAAATATGTCTAAGGTCAAATAGTAAAAATGTCCAAAAGCTGCGTATCGTATCGTATCAGTGCAGTTAAATCAATAACTTCACCCAGATAACATTAAGTGTAAAGTTAGAAAGCTTTCCTGAGAGTCACGGATACATTTCTGTCAATACTGAAAAGTTGTGAGGTTTGACACTCAGCTCTGTTTATTTATTTAATCCTGTGATGATGTGAATGAAGTTTAATTGTTTGATTTTTCTTCTCTGTGGCGAAGAACACAGACAACGACAAAGAGTCTGTACCAAACTCCACAGTGGAAGACGGTCCTGGAGACGGATTCACCATCCTGTCAGCAAAGAGCCTGTTCCTGGGACAGAAGGTAAGACTGAAGGCCAGCTGCCGATCGGTCCGGCGTTCATATGTATCATGTGACATGAAGCATATACAGAGTGTAGTCTCACACGGTGCTGATGAATCCACAGCTTTCACTAACAGAGAGCGAAATCAGCAAAATTGGAACGATCAAGGTGGAAGGGATCATTAACCCAACGAATGCAGAGATGGACCTCAAAGACGGTGTAGGTGAGGAGCACGTGTTAACATGTCAGCATGCTACTTAAACTAGTGGTCAGGTTTGCAATGCTCACCTGCTGCTGCTGTGGTGTGCCTGCAGGAAACGCTCTGGAGAAAGCTGGAGGCCGAGAGTTCCTGGATGGAGTCAAAGAGCTGCGGAAAGCACAGGGACCTCTGGAGGTGGCATCAGGTACACACTGGATATCTAGTGCTGTTTGAGATCAATGTTTTAATGGAGCTCCATGGCAACTGATGCTCCACTGTTAGTGAAGAGAAACACATGCTCACTAATCCCTGCACTCTGTCTGCAGGCAGTTTAACAGTGACTCCTGCTCTCCATCAACATGACTCACTGACAGATTAGAGTTTGGTCACTTTTTAAAACTTTATTAGTAATAAATCCAATGTTATCCACCAAGTACATGCTACAATGGCAACATGTATGACATTAGCAGACAGAAACAGAACAAATGCACTTATTAGCATGTTGTTATGAGGCCTGAAAAAATAGACAGCCGTCAACACTTTGTTATTACAGACTGTAACAGAAAGAATGAATTATTAGATGATAATAACGTCTTTCCAAAGCAAGGTGGGCAAATATTACAAA